>NC_063337.1:61812457-61837836 GCF_021869965.1 Rhincodon typus | reverse complement strand
AGGTTTATTTGAAATCACAAGCTTTTGGAGCACAGCCCCTTCGTCAGGTGAAAGTGACAAAGGGGCTGTGCTTCGAAAGCTTGTGATTTCAAATAAACCTGTTGGACTTTTAACCTGGTGCCATGTGACTTCTGACTTTGATTTTTATTGTCACCATTTACTCAAGTACAAAAGTGCAGGAGTACATTGAAAAGGTGTATAGTATTGCCGCATAGGGTGTCATCTTGGGTACAGATACCCAGGTACAGAACTTAAGAACAAAGTTAAAAGTTAAACATTGCAGTAACTATACTACAGTGAAACCTTCTTAGTTTTAAGTGGAAAATAAATAAAGCTGAAAGTTCAAACGTTACAGTCTTTCTTAAGTGCTTAGCCACAGTGGGACCACATTTTCAGGAATCACCTCAAGACCGGATTTCCCCGTTGAGACCACGCTGAGCACAGAGATCACCACGTCTGGCCGAGAGTCCCGGGAACAGCTTCTTCCCCATTGTTATCAGACTTATGAACGGATCTCTGATATATTAGAGTTGATCTTGCTGTGCACGTTCTTTGTACCTTTAGCACTGTATTCTGCATTCTGTTCTATTACCCTGATGCACTTATGTAAGGTATAATTTGACTGGTTAGCGTGCCGTACTGTACTTTACACTGTATATTGGTACGTGTGACAATAATAAATCAAATCCAATTGAGACCCACTGAAACTTGATCTGGACCAACTTTCTTTCTTAGGTTTAACACTCATGCTTTCAGAAGGCTTCCCATGGTTGGATCTCACTTCTGCAGCTGTGCATGTGACCAGATGTCCCTGGAGAGCTGGCACTTGATCGCCACCAACAGGCACCACAGAGGCTGGAATGCATAGTCAGCATGAGATTGTCATTAATTTCCTTTTAAAGTCTTTACTTTTGTTCAGTTGGGGAGATTGCGCCCCTTTCAAGCAAACTGCCTAATTGGGTTTGTCAAAAGAAGGATACAAAGTGGTACTTATTGACACTGTTGGAGTCGCCAGAAGGCTTTTTGTAGGTATAAACATTGGTAATTGTGAAAAGACAAGAGAGATAATGTCACTTCCAATGTGTGTGAATTAATGGCATTAGTGATGGAGAGTGGCTGGGATGGATCTTCCTTAGAAACAATAATGACCTGCAAACGTTGGAAAGATGGTGTCATCGATCTAATATATATTAAAAACACAACAGTGGATTATCTTCCTCTAATACCCAGGCACAATAGTTTTGTTTTTGTGTTTGAAGGTAAGTAGTGATTCTATGATTGTAGAAAGGCCTTAATGTTTGTAGATATGAGATTTACTAAACCTTTGTGTCTTTGAATTTGAACACTCGTAGAATCATAGAATCCCCACAGTGTGGAAGCAGGCCATTCAGCCGATCCCTGTAACACTCGATTTCTCATGGCTAATCCGCCTAACCTGCACATTGTTTGAACTGAGAGAGGAAACCAGGGCACCCAAAGGAAACCCACACAGCACAGGAGGAATGTGCAAACTCCATTCAGTCAGTTGCCCAAGGGTGGAATTGAACCCGGGTCCCGGCCACTGTGAGATAAGCAGTGCTAACCACTGAGCCACCGTGCCACCCTTTTAATAGAACCAAGTCTAATAGAAGGAAAGTGTAAATTCAACAGCAATAGCAAGGAGGTATTAAATGCATCACATTTAGTAGAAGCACAGAAGAATCAAATACATAAACTGTTTAGATTTTATGACAAGTAATAATATTGAGGTATAATATAGTCTCATCTCGCACCAAGGTTGTGTTGAACACAAATTATGGCAATATGACGTCACGCACAAAATATGAAGTGTGGAGAGAATTTGTTTTTATTTTTTTCTGGCACTAGCAGTAGCGTCATGACAATAGCTTGTAATTTTCTGCATTTAGTATCTTGATTGTTTTGTGTTGCTGTAGAGGTTGTTAGTTGAATGATAGATGTGGCCGTAGGACATGAGAAAGTAAGGAACTTGTTAGCTTATTTGCTTCATCATTTAAAAAGATATTTTATCAGCTTCCCCCTTATTTTAATTGGCACCATCCTTTCTTGGGGGGAAGTTCATTGTGGTGTTCTCTCATCAGGCATTGCCAGGACTGCTACATTGTCATTCACTTAGGCAGTGTGCTTTTGTGAGGTGTTATTTCAATCCTGAAAACCAGTGGAATCGTGACATTATCTCAATATCCATGTTTAGAACATAGAACAGTACAGCACAGTACAGGCCCTTCGGCCCACGATGTTGTGCCGAACTTTTACACGAAACCTAAGGTCTATCTAACCGCCATCGCTACCTTTATACTATCATCCATATGCCTATCTAATAGCCGCTTAAATGCCCCTAATGAGGCCGACTCCACTACCCTCTCCGGCAATGCATTCCACGCCCCTACAACTCTCTGAGTAAAGAACCTACCTCTGACGTCTCCCCGATATCTACCTCCTTTCACTTTAAAACTAGGTCCCCTCGTAAAAGCTACCTCCACCCTAGGAAAAAGTCTCTGCTGTCTACTCTATCTACACCTCTGATCATTTTGAACACCTCTATCAAGTCATCTCTCTGGCAAAATTCTTGTCAGGTCTTTAGAAAGGGATTTATTTTCAAAATTTTGAAATGTTCGGTAATTAAAATCTAGATAGTTTAATCTTGTTCTGTGAATTTCCATTGTGAGTTTTTTTAAAAAAAGGTATGGAAATACAACCTTGGAATAATCCATATTTGGATAAGTGTATCACAATATAATAAATCTGTGAGTTACAGTTCCATCAGTAATTTTCAGTGCTTGACCAGGAACTACACTTAATATACAATGTCCTATAACATACATAGCTATTATTTTAGTGAGATTAATACGTAAAGCTAAAGTGGTAATTGCTGACTCTTTGACTATTTTCAGTGTGATTTATTAAGGATTTTAGTTCTGAATTTGACCTGCTGAAAGTTCAGCTGCCAGAACACTTGAAGTGCAGCTCCTTGCATTCCTATCTTGTGCTCATGGGTGGTAAATTGAAACAGTCCTGTTTTGTTTTTATTTAGTGGGCATCTTTGAATGCTAATTACAGGCCTCCTTTTTTTTTTCAATCTTGGGTAGGCAGCATTTCATTGTCAATTTGAAGACCAAATAAGAAACTGAATCCCATTGCACTACTGTGTAAATTGCTTGAACTCCTACATGGCTGAGAGTGAGTAATAGCATTGCAATATATTCTAGTACTCAAATGACATTGCAGCCTTTAGCAGAAGCTGCACTACTCAGTCATATTGCAACATAAAATAATGCTAATTGAAAATAATATTTAAGTTACTGAAATTAGAAGTATAATTATTTTCCAGTCAGGTGATAATTTTATTTATATTGAATCTGGTTTCTGTGTATATTAATACATTCAGAATTACTTCTCAGGAATTTTCCCATTATACACCATTTTGAGGTTTGAAAATTGATGCAGTCCGTCTGTGTACTGAGAGAGTAGGTGCATGTAGGAGCAGAGGTACACCTGTCATAACCCAGTCAGAGTTCCACAGCAGCTATTGGTGTCTCAGAGCTTGCCATCCAAAAATTTCAGCTCACCAACCACAATTCGGTTCTAAACTGCACTTCGGAAGCCTTGTTATTTAGTATGCAGTTTTACTTACCATTTTTATGTTGCATAGCAGTTTGCATATTGCACATATGCACATAATTGACTTCAATTTTGAAGTCACAGAACAATGATAAATTACAAGAGATATTGAGGTTTTGACCAGAAAAAAGGAGGAGGCATCGTTCAGGTACAGGCAGCTGGGATCAAGAGAATCCCTGGAAGTATGTAGGGGATACAGGAGTTCAGTGAAGAAGGAAATCAGGAGGGCGAAAAGGAGACATGAGATAATTTTGGCTGAGAAGATTAAGTTGAATCCAAAGAGATTCTTTTAAATATATTAAAGGAAAAAGAATAACTAGAGAGGGAATAGGACACCTCAAGGACCAAAGTGGACATGTATGTGTGGAACTGCGGGAGATGGGTGAGGTTCTCAATGAATATTTCTCCTCTGTGTTTACCATGGAGAAAGACATAAAGACTTTGGGAAGTTAGTGGCATTATCTTGGGGACAGTCTGTATCACAGTAGAGGTGGTGTTGCATGTATTAGAATGTATGAAGGTGGATAAATTTCCTGGTGCTGATCAGACATATCGAAGAACCCTGCAAGAAGCTAGAGAAGAATTTGCAGGGGCCCGGCTGATATATATGCATTATCGTTAGCCACGGGTAAGATCCCAGAAGACTGGAGGGTAGCAAATACTGTGCCCTTATTCAAGAAGGGCTGCAAAGAAAAACCTGGGAGTTAAAAAAACAGTAAGCTTAACATCTGTGATAGGTAAGTTACTTAAGATTCTGAGGGATAAGATAAAAATGCATTTACAAAGACAGGGTTTGATGAGGAATAGTCAGCGTGGCTTTGTGCGTGGGAGATCATGCCTCACAAATTTGTTCCAGTTCTTTGAAGTGACCAGGAAGGTGGTTGAGACCAGGGCGATAGATGTATTTTACATGGATTTCAGTAAAGCCTTTGTTAAGGTTCCACATGGTAGGCTGCTCTGGAAGGTTAGATCGCTTGGAATCCATGGAGAACTGGCAAATTGGATCCACAGTTGGCTTGATGGTAGGAAGCAGAGAGTAATAGTGGAAGGATGCTTGTTGCACTGGAGGCCTGTGACTAGTGGTGTGCCTCAGGTCAGTGTTGGGCCAGCTGGTGCTGGTTATATATAATCAATGATTTGGATGAGAACGTACAAGGCATGATTAGAGGTTTGTGGATGACACTAAAATAGGCGGTATTGTGGACAGTGAGGAAGGTTGTCAGAAATTGCAGCAGGATCTTGATCAGGTGGGGAAGTGGGCCGAGAAATGGCAAATGGAGTTTAATATAGATAAGTGTAAGGTGTTGCATTTTGGAAAGTCAAACTAAGGTGGGAGTTTCATTGTGAATGATAGGGTCATAAGGAGTGTAGTAGAACAGAGAAACCTTGGGGTTCCGGTGCATGGTTCTCTGAAAGCAGAGTCACGGGTAGACAGGGCAGTGAAGAAGGTGTTTGGCATACTGGACTTTATCAGTCAGGGCATTGAGTCGAGAAGTTGGGAAGTATGTTGCAGTTGTACAGGACGTTGGTGAGGCTGCACTTGGAGTATTGTGTTCAGTTTTGGTCACTTTGCTATAGAGAAGATGTTATTAAACCGGAAAGAATGCAGAAGAAATTTACAAGGATGTTGCCAGGACTCAAGGGACTGAATTATAGGGAGAGGTTGGACAAGCTAGGACTTTTTTTCTTTTGCACGTAGGAGACTGAGGGGAGATCTTAAAGAAGTGTATAAGATCATTAGAGACATGGATAGGATGAATGCACTCAGTCTTTTTCCCAGGGTTGGGGAATCGAGGACTAGAGGGCATTAGTTTAACATAAGAGGGGAAAGGATACATAGGAACTGGAGGGTCAACTTTTTTACACTGAAGGTGTGTGCATATGGAATGAACTGCCAGCAGAAGTGTTTGAGGCGGATACATTAACAACTTTTAAAATGCATTTGGACAAATACATGGATAGGAAAGGTTTAGAAGGAAATGGGCTAAGTGCAGGAAAATGGGGTTAGTGTGGATGGACATTTTGGTTGGCGTGGACCCGTTTGAGCTGAAGAGCCTGTCTCTGTACTGTAGGACTTTATGACGCTACAGCGAATAAGAACAAACAAATCAGCATACAACAAACAGGAATAATGGCTACCAAGCAACAATTTCCAATATCATTAGTCATTAGATATTAAAAGGGACAATGAAATTGGTTCAAGCATTTTTTTTGTGTATAAAATTTAGTTATGGAAGTTGCAAATCATGACAAAAACAATATTAAATTAAGTTTATCTTAACAATGACAAATTTTAAAATGTCTGTAACAAGGTTTTCTGAAAGAAGTCTGAGAATTCCCAGAACAAGCAGCCCAGCTTACTAAGATCATTATCTTC
The DNA here is from genome assembly GCF_021869965.1 of Rhincodon typus. Lineage (NCBI taxonomy): Eukaryota > Metazoa > Chordata > Chondrichthyes > Orectolobiformes > Rhincodontidae > Rhincodon > Rhincodon typus. The sequence goes on along the minus strand of NC_063337.1, from coordinate 61,831,820 downwards.
AGAGCTGCCACATTTTGAGCATTTTTCCAATTATAATCATAACTCTAACTTCAGAAATGCTACAGCAATTATAAAGTGCTTAAAAAACCCCTGAAAGGTGCTGGATGAATGCAAGTTCTTTTAATTATGGTAATTAGTTTTTATTAATAAATTACCAAAACAGCAATGCATGAACTTATCAACATTTTCTGTTAACTTCAGAAGTGATAGTATGACCTTTCGTTTTGGTAAGGTATTAGGCAAGGCTTTTATGAAATTTACAGGAAACTACCAGTGAGTGAGAATGACCGAAGAGGAGATTTTTACAGTTCAGGGGCGGCACGGTGCCTCACAGCGCCGGGGTCCTGGGTTTGATTCCACCCTCGGTCGACTGTCCGTCTGTGTGGAGTTTGCACATTCTCCCTGTATCTGCGTGGGTTTCCTCCGGGTGCTCTGGTTTCCTCCCACAGTCCAAAGATGTGCAGGCTAGGTGGATTAGCCATGCTAAATTTTCCCATAGTGTTCAGGGATGAGTGGATTCGGTGGGTTATAGGGGGATGGGTCTGGGTGGGATGCTCTGAGGGTCGGTGTGGACTTGTTGGGTCAAAGGGCCTGTTTCCACACTGTAGGGATTCTATGAACTGTGAATAATGCATTTTAAATGTGGATTTAAATGAACTTAATTCAAAATGGTAGGGATTGCAAACGGCAACTTCTAGAAGTTTAACATTTCACATTTGAGGAGAAGCTTTTAAGAACTGTTATAATTTAAATATGTGGTTAGGGGGAATCTTAGAGCATTAAATACTCTTACCCAAATAAGACCATGAAAAATTGAAGATGCTACTTAGTTTAAACTTTTATTGCGTTTTATGTGTTTTCCACTTGCAAACCCCACATTGTAAACCAACATAGAGGTGATTGGATCGGTAGCTTTGTGGTTGTAGCAGGGAGTGGCAATTGGTTTGGGGTGGTGTTTGATCAGTTCGATTGCTGATGTAGTTAGCTCAGCAGCTGTACAGTAGCTTTGGTGACGGATAGTTTTGTTGAGGGTAGTGGGGGTGTAATTTTAGGTATCTGGGCGGTTGGAGGTGGTGTTGGTGGTGGTTGGATGTTTAGTTATCTAACTGTTGAACTAGGTTTGTACTATATAAATGTCTTAGGTAGTTATCCAGCTAAGGACAATGAATTTCTCCCAAACCTCTAACTCTAGTTCAGACTCCGAGATACGTGACAGGGAAGTTCCTGTTGAAATTTTAAACATCTGACCGTTCCCACATTGGCATTTCCACAGGTTCTTATCTTTCTTTAGTTGTAAGCCTGCTTTTTGATCCAGACTCTGGATCAATAGACTGTTAAAAAGTTTGATGTTTGTTTTAATTTGTTTTTTTTTATATTTAGCCTGTTTTTCTGATCAACCTGATCAGAGATATTATTGCACATCTCTTGAGCACGTGGGACTTGAACCCAGGCTTCGATCACTCCTGCAGGAGGGCCCCCAAATGATTGCAACAGCACACAAACCTGCAACCTTTAATGCTGAAGTCAGACATCTTATCCATTAGACCATATGATCATGTCTTCACCCCAGTTTTATGATCTAGGTTAAGAAATTAAATCCATGTGGTTACTGTGTGTAACTTTGCATCATATTCTGTTGAAACTACTACATTCTCTACTTTTATCATTAATTACTAAATGCGCCCCTCATTGAAATAGAGCAAAGAAGTATGGGTGTAGCGTTGACAAGCACTCGTGGCACGGTGGCTCCGTGGTTAGCACTGCTGCCTCACAGCGCCAGGTATCCGGGTTCGATTCCACCCTCGGGCGATTGTCTGTGTGGAGCTTGCGCATTGTCTGCATGGGTTTCCTCTGGGTGCTCTGGCTTCCTCCCACAGTCCAAAGATGTGCAGGCTAGGTGGATTGGGCATGCTAAATTGCCCGTAGTGTTCAGGGATGTGTAGATTAGGTAGGTTATAGGGGGATGGGTCTTGGGGGGGATGCTCTGATGGTCGATGTGGACTTGTTGGGCCGAAAGGCCTGTTTCCACGCTGTAGGGATTCTATGATTCTAATGAGTACAATTGTCCAACCAGGAAATCCTTTGTCACTGCTCATGGGTTCTGTGGGTCCTTGCATGGCTGATGAGCCTACCTCTCGTACCAGATCTCTGACCTTTCATTCGGCAGGTGTTTCTGGGAGGTCAAATAGCTTCAAGATCATTGACATTCCTTTTACTGGTCCCTTTTCTGTACTTCCTGTTGCCACTGGGTATTCTCAAAGAATTGTGTCACTTCATACAGGAGTTGCTGCCTTTTTGGTTTCTTCTGAACCAGGGTCTCCTATGCGTTGATATCTATTTTGCGTTTTTTGGGGGGAACCTTCAGCGAGTTTTTGAAATGCTTTCTTTGTAACCCTCTCATTTGAGTGCCTTCCTCGAGCTGGGTGAAGAAGACTTGCTTTGGTCATCGGAACTCCGGTCCTCAGCACATGGTTGACTCAGTGGAGTTGCTTTCAGATGATATTGGCTTCAATACTCATGCTGTGAGCTGATTCAAGGGCGCTGATATTTGTACGCCAGTCCTCACCTGATGTGGAAATTCTGTTTGAAACAGCATTGGTGGTCCTTCTCAAGAGTTTTGAGGTGGGGTGTGTCTGTAGTCCATGTTTCAGAACTGTAGAGAAGAGTTGGACAGATGACTGCCTTATATGGAAGGATCTTTGAATTAGCACAGCTATTATGTTGTTGAAGACTCACATCCTTAGGCATCTGAAGGCTCTGCTCAAAGATTGGATGTGATGTTGAATCTCCACATTGATGTCAGCCTTAGATGAGAGGTAACTTCCCAGCTGGGGAAGCCATGTTTGGAAGGATTTCTCCATTGATCTCAATGGAAGGATGGACCAGTTCTTAACTTGGGGCAGGTCGGTATAAAAGATTTGAGCCTTGTTTGCCTCCAGTAGAGGCTTCAACTTCTGTCAGACTAGGTAGGAGTCTTAAGATCATCTTTGATGCGAAGTTGGGGCCCTTCCATAATTACATCCTTGTTAATGATTGACTCAAGGTTTAGGAATTCCTTTGAAGTGTTCTGTCCATTGGAAGCTGATGTTGTATCTTGTTCTTCCTTTGTCTTGGGCCAAGGGTGTTGGATTTGAATAGTGCCTCCAAGGCACTGAAGAAACCATGGGTACTGTGCTTGTAAGCAGGAAGTTTGCAGCTCCTTAGCTTTCTCAGCACACCTTTGGTTCTTGATGTCTGTAGTTCTTCTATGTAACTCCGCATTTGCTATTTCATGAATTCTTCTTTTTGCCTCGCAGGTGATGTTGTTTTGCCAGGTACAGAGAGCTTTCCTCTCGTTCTCGATGAGGTCTTGGATGACGTGATTGCTCTCATGTTGGTGTTTTTTGGTCTTGTAGCTGATGTTTTCGTCACAGCATGAGATGATGGCTGTCTTCAGCTCTTTCTGGCTTTTCTCCAATCCACTAAACTGAACATTTTGAAGATTTTGAGCAATTAAATAGATGTGATAATTTTCAGTACAGCAAGGGAATAATATTTGTATTTTTATTTGTTCAATTTCTGTTTGAATTAGTTTCAGTTTGTCATATTTGTTAAATACAAAAAAAATGAAAAGAACTCCAAGCCTATCTGAATTAGGAGCTAGTCAGTTTTCCTGTGTGCATTACATGTCATGATGGAGGTCTGAACTCTAGTTCAAAAATGCAGGGTAAAGTAAAGCCCCAGACTAATATCACTTGAGGTGAAAATATACATAACCTTGAAGCAGAAAGTGTCTTGTTCGTGAAATCCAAAACGCAAAATTTTAGCTTGGGTTTATTTGGAGATAGGGGCAGTTGCATGGATGCATTAGCTGTTTATCTAAAATATGACCCAGAAGGCTATACGTAGTGATAAAACTTAATATGGTTTTATCCAGCTTTAAATTTCCCATCAGATTGAAATCCAAGGAAGAAGCTCCTATGCAATTTATTAAAACCTGCCCAATAGAAGTTATTTCTTCTTTTATCCTTTGTGGATGAACTAAGATGAATTATAATAGATCAATGCTCAAATGATGCACATTTAGGCTTGTCATAAATCTTGTAGATGACGTGCATCAAGACTTCAGTCCTGTAAATTACCTTCGACTTGCAGATTTATTTCTGCTTGTGTGGATAATCAGTGTAGTGTACAGTACAATGTTGGCTGCTGTAGGAACTGCAAATTGATTCATTGTAACATAGAGAAGTTAGTAAGAGGTGAATTTAATTGTAATTGATTCCTACTTCATTTATAAACTTCCTATAGAATACTTTTAACCTTATTAAGGAGCTGCGGAGATATATTTCTAACTTCTGCCCTTTTGTCCCTGAAGGTTTTGATTCTTGGGGTGGGAGGAGCTCCTATTCAATGGTACTGTCCCTACCTCTGAGCTACGAGGCCTGGGTTGAATTCCGACCTGTTCCACTACTGGTTGGTGAAAGTATGAACTTACTTGGTTCACGGATGCCTGTACATTCCCTGTCTCATGCATAAGTGGTTCTTCATCTATGAGCTTTGATAGCGATGATCAACAGGTTAGAATATTACTGCAGCCGGTTCTAAGATCTCCCATTATCACATATATACACACACTCACCGTAAAAGTAATTACATGAATGTCATGGATGATTTTTCCCTTCTGTAGCTAGGGCTATGCATGTGTACTATAGTACTACTGCTGATGCCCTAGTTAAGGTTGCATAACCCCATATAAACTGAGAATAGAACATGAGATCTCTAATCCAATGGTTTGGATGTAAATTATTATACCTGTTTAGCTTCCAGGAAGGTTATCTTAAAGCACTTTCTTCTTCAGAACTGAACCCGAAACTTTAATTCTGCTTTCTCTCTACAGGTGCTGCCAGACCTGCTGAGTTTTCCTAACAATTTCTGTTTTTGTTTCTAATTTCCAACATTTGCAGCTTTTTGGTTTTGTTTTTGCACATTTGGCTTTAAAAAAGTCATATCTTTTTGTACCCACCCGTCAACTATTAGTGCCAGTCTTGATTATTTTTCCAATGGCATATAATGGAAGATAGCTCTGGGGACAAAGATTGGTTGGTGCAAATAACCTGTTCCCATATCCGAATTTGTGTGTAATTCAGTTTAGATTGTTTATGCTGCTACTGCCTTATTTACTGTACTTCTCACAGAAGTCCGAGTCCATAGGACTCTGTGGAGAAGCTTATGTAGGATATATGGCACAGAAAAGGGCTTTTTAGTGCAACTAATTAGTCCATGCTTGCATTTATGCTCCACTTGGGCCTTTCGTTGCTCATCCAGATCTATCATGGTATTCTGTTCTCCCTCCAAATGTTTATCTAGCTTCACCTTGACTGTATTAAAATTTAAGTTTATCAGTTTCTTTTAATTATATAGGAATTTATTTTAGGAACGTATTTTACCTGAATTTTTAAAAATACTATTTAAAATGTTTTCCATTGTTCATTTACATTATTGCTCACCGTAGAGTCAGAGTTGTACAGCATGGAGACAGACCTTTTGGTCCAACTCGTCCATGCAGACCAGATGACCTAAATTAATCTAGTCCCATTTGCCAGCATTTGGCCCATATTCCTCTCAACCCTCTCTATTCACATACCCATCTAGATACCTTTTTAAATGTTGTAATTGTACCAGCCTCCTCCACTACCTGTAGCAGTTCATTCTACAAATGCACCACTCTCTGCATGAAAATGTTGCCCCTGAGGTCCCTTTTAAATCCTTCCCCTCTCATCTTAAACCTATGCCTTCCAGTTTTGGATTCCCCTACCCTGGGAAAAAGACCTTGGCTATTCACCCTATGTGTGCCCTTCATGATTTTATAATCCAGTACTCTGGGGAAAATAGCCCCAGCCTATTCAGCCTCTCCCTATAGCTCAAACCCACCATCTCTGGCAACATCCTTGTAAGTCTTTTCCAAGCCTTTTCAAGTTTGCTAATAGTTTTTATATAACCAATTATGGTTATCCAATTTATTTTTCCAAATTCTGTTGTTAGTCACTTGACATCAGCATAGCTCCAATAGACTAACTAACATGGGACAGGGGTGTTGCTGGCTGGACAATCGTTAATTGACTGTCCCTAGTTATCTTTGAGATGGTGGTGGTGGCAGTGAGCTGCCTTCTTCAGGCACTGTAGGTAGACCCACAGGGAAGGAATTCCAGGATTTTGACACAACAATAGTGAAGGAACGGCAATTTCACTTCCAAGTCAGGATAATGAGTTGCTTGGAGGGGAGCATACAGATGGTGATGTTCCCATGTGTCTGCTGTCCACGTCCTTCTAGATGGAAGTGGTTTTGGGTTTAGAAGATGCTGTCTAAGGATTTTTGGTGAATTTCTGCAGTGCAACCTATAGATGGTGCATACTGCTGCTACTGAACATTGGTGGGGGAGGGAGACAAAGCTTGTCAATTCGATGCAAATCAAGCAGCTGCTTTATCTTGGATCATGTCAAGCTTCTTGAATTTTGTTGGAGTTGCTCTCATCCATAATATTCCATCAATGGTGGATTGGAGTTGAGCTACTCGGAGTATTCCTAGCCTCTGGCCTGCTCTTCCAGCCACTGTATGTATATATCAAGACCAGTCGAGTTTCTGGTCAATGGTAAGCCATGGGATATTGATAGTGGGGGATTTAGTGATGGTAACATCACTAAATGTCAAGGGCTGTGGTTAGATTTTCTCTCATTGGAAATGGTCATTGCCTGGCATTTGTGTGGCATGAATGTTACTTGCCATTTGTCAGCCAAATATGAATCTGCTGATGCTGGAGTCAGAGATAACCCAGTGTGGAGCTGGAGGAACGCAGCAGGCCAGGCAGCATCAGAGGAACAGGAAAGCTGACGTTTCAGGTTGGGACCCTTCTTGAGAAATCAAATGTGAATGTTGCCCAGGTCTTGTCGCATTTGAGGGTTGAGTTTGTTGACTCATTTCCAACAACAACCACCACAACCATCTTCCTACGTTCCAGGTCTGACTCCAACCGGAGTGTTTGACTCTTGATACCCATTGATTCCAGTTTTGTTAGGGCTCCTTGATGCCACACTTGGTCAAACGAGGCCTTGATGTCAAGAGCCATCACTCTCACCTCTAGAATTCAGCTGTTTTGTCCGTGGATATACCGAGGCAGGTTTCCGCATCATCTGTTAGACGCCGGTGTTGTAGGTGTGCTGGGTGAGCTTGGCTGGGGGACCGACAAGTTCTAGAGTATATGCCTTCAATATTATTGCCAGAATGTTGTCAGGGTCCGTAACCTTTGCAGTATCCAGTACCTCCAACAGTTCTTGATATCATGTGGAATGAATTGAATTGGCTGAAGGCTGGTATTTGTCATGCTGGGGACCACTGGAGGAGCCTGAGATGAATCATGCACTCAGCATGACTGGGTGAAGATTGCTGTGAATGCTTCGGCCTTGTGTTTTGCACTGATGTGCTGGGCTGTTCCGTTGTTGAGGATGGGTACATTTGTGGAGCTGCCTCCTTCATTTGTTTAACTGTCCACCACCTTTCACGACTGTGGCAGGATTGCAGAGCTTGGTTGTGGGATTGCTTAGCATTGCCTATTACTTGCTGCTTATTCTGTTTCACACACAAGTAGTCCTGTTTGGTAGCTTCATCAGGTTGATACCTCAGTTTTAGGTATGCCTGGTGCTGCTCCCTGCATGCCCTCCTGCAATGTCCAATAAACCAGTGTTTAACCCTGACTTATCAATGTTGAATGGGAGACATGTTGGCAATGAGGTTGCAGATAGTGTTTGAGTACGGTTCTGTTGTTGTTGGTGGCCTATAGAGCCTCATGGATTCCCAGTCTTGAGTTGCAAGGTCTGTTGGAAGTCTGCCCCATTTAACACAGTGATAGTGCCACACACCACGATGGAGGGTATTGTTACTGTGAAGGTGGGACTTCATCTCCTCAAGAACTGTGTGGTGGTTACACTTAGCGTACTGTCATGGGCAGATGCATCTGCAGCCAGCGATTGGTAAGGATGAGGCCAAGTATATTTTTCCCTCTTATTGGTTCCCTCACCACCTGCCACAGACCCAGTCTAGCAGCTATGTCTTTTACGAACCGACCAGCTCAATCAGTAGTGCTGATTTGAGCTACTCTTGGTGGTAGACATTGAAATCCCCAGTAAGTACATTTTGTGCCCTTGCCACCCTTAGTGCTTCCTCCAAGTGTTGTTCAACATGATTCATCAGCAGAAGGAGGATGGTGGTTGTAATCAGCAGGTGGTTTCCTTGCCTATGTTTAACTTGATGCCATGAGACTTCATGAGGTCTGGCATGAATGTTGAGACTCCCAGAGCAACTCTATCCTGACTGTATACTACTGTGCCACCACTTCTGGATCTGGCCTGCTGGTAGGACAGTACATATCCAGGGATGGTGATAGTTGATTTTTATGAACTTGATTTTTATCATTCTTTTGTTCTTCTGGTATCCCAGTTCTATGCTGCATTAGAGACCATAGAGCTTTGCTGGTGGCTAGGTTTAGCAGACAATGCAAATTAAAAGATATTTCCAAACTTATACTAACATTCTGAACAATCTTGAGTTGTCAAAATCTTTTTATTAAATACTTGGCCATTTGCAGTTATTTAAGAGTGTTGCGCAAATAACGAGAGAAGTGTTAAAGATGTTACAATTTGTTGTGCAAATGTGTTGCCTTTAACTCATTTAATTGTGTTTGTGAAATTTCTTAGAATCTTATTTATGCAGTAAATACTAAAAAAATGTATTTTTTGTTCGAAATTAATGTTGATTCTTCTGACCAGTACACACACATTGAGCCATGTCAGAAGAATTCTATATTGCACAAGGTAATATACTGTAGCTGTAATCTCAATAACAGTAACTTCCATGGCTACTAATGGGAAACAATTAATTTTGTCTTTCACTTTTCAGCAACTTCACACAGGCACCAAATTTTTTCATTGTGCATGATATAGCCAGATAATTCTGTAAAATGTACCATTGTTTATTTTACAGAACAGTGACGATCAAATGAAAAAATTGAATGTTTAACACTGGATAAACAGTATAAATCAAGAAGAGAACTGAAACAACCATCTAGTTTCTGAAAGTCAAGTAAAAAGAACGTTGTGAATCTTATTGTTTTCTTTACAACAATCAAAATGAGGCAGCTGAAAGGAAAACCAAGAAAAGAAACTTCAAAAGACAAAAAGGAAAGAAGGCAAGCCATGCAAGAGGCTCGCAGTCAGATTACCACCATAGTGTTTCCCACATTAGCTGTAGTTGTCCTGTTAATTGTTTTGTTTGTTTACGTGGCCACGCGACCAACCATTGCGTGAAAGAAATATTACAGAGCATTTTATGAAGAAATTTCATCTCCACTGTAATTGATTAAAATTGAGTAAATCCATCCAGGATTAAACGCCTCTCAATTATGGAAACATCTGTCCAAATTTAATTCCATGTTTTCTGGTCTTAACGTGTTTTTAAGAGTATTGTTACCCAGTGGTATAGTATACACATGCTCATTTCTCTTGTATGTGCCTTTGAAGCATTTGCTGGGACATTTTTGTTTGCCCTTTAAAAGAATTTGGAAGCATTTCTTGTATCCTGTGCAGAAATTAAGTGTAACTTAACTAATGCTGTAATTCAAAAAAATTGTCTGAGGCCATTTTGTTGCATTGTCTGTACAGTAGTCTTGTTTTAAACACATTTTTAGGATGAACTTCACCACTCTTGCCAAAGGATAATCCATTCTTGTTTTGGATGCATATCACTTGAAATACAATGATTATAAATTGTAAATGTTTATTTTTAGAATAAAATCAAAATGTTCATACTTGTGCTGCATGATTGAACGTTCTGAAATAGCAAACTATTTTAGACATTTTATCCTTTCACAGGTTGAGGTTGTCGTTGGCACTATTGTTCGAGAAAAGGTGCAGGGAGCCACCATCTTGACCCACTGCAGCCTATATAATGTAGGGATGCACTGTGCTGTTGGGAAGGGAAATACAGGATTTTGGCCTGGTGACAATGAAGGAATGGCAATATAGTTCTAATTCAGGATGGTGTGTGGTTTGCAGGGCAACTTACAAATGGTGATTCTTCTATGTACTTGTCACTAAATAGCAGAGGTTCAGTTTGGAAGATGCCGTCAAAGGAGTCTCGTTGAGTTGTCACAATGCATCTTGAAATGGCACACAATGCTACTACTGTGTGTTGGTACTGAACAAAATAAATGTCAAAGGAGGTGGATGGAGTGCAGACTGCTTTGTACTGGATTGTGTTAAATTTGAATGTTGCTGAACCTACATCTGTGCAGGTAGGTGGAGTATATTTCATCACACCCTTGACTTGAACTTTGTGCATGGGCTTTGCAGAGTTGGAACGCTAATTACTTGGCACAGATTTCCCACCTTCTGACTTGCTCTTGTAGCCACAATATTTTTGTGGCTTATCCACTTCAGTTTCTGTTCAATGGTAAATATCAGGATGTTGATTGTTGGGATTTCAGTGTCAGTAATGGCATTGAATGTCAAGAAGAGACAGATCCTCTTGTCAATCTTGGCATTGTGTAGCACAGATATTACTCACCACTTATCAGCCCAAGCTTTGTGGGCAACTAGATGATGCTGTTGGCTATCAAAAGTAATTAAGATAATTGCCTTAAGAGCACTTCCATTCTTGTACTTGTATAATAGGCCTCTGGATCTACCTTCATCAATAGCTAAATAAAAACCAAAAGAACTGCGGATGCTGTAAATCAGGAACAAAACCAAAGTCGCTGGAAAAACTCAGCGGGTCTGACAGCATCTGTGAAGGAAAAAAGAGTTAACTTTTCGGGTCCGGTGACCCTTCCTCAGAATTCCCGGTTCTAAGGGTTACAGGACCCAAAACGTTAACTCTGTTTACTCTTCACAGATGCTGCCAGACCTGCTAAGCTTTTCCAGCAACTTTGGTTTTGTACATCAATAGCTAGATGTTTCAATAAATCAATTATTTTGCTGTGATGATACTTTTACAAAGATAACTGGTTTTGTGGAATTCTGCCCAACAGAGAGGTTATTTTACACTGTGACCTTTAAACATATAATTTCAGTTGGCAGTGGTGCAGTTTCATATGAATATGTAAAGCTGAGGAAAAGAATACCCTTTCTCACACCTCCCTATGTTTGTGATTTGGAAGGAAGGGTAGGGATTTCTGACAGTCTGGACACAGCCGTCCGACCGTGCCACTACCAAGATATTTTTTCATAGATTTACTAATATGATGTGACATTTTATGTGCTTTGCAATAAAATCAAAATAGCTGGAATTATTCAGCACATCATGTGCTATCTGTGGAGCATCAGAAGTCAAAGTTCCAAGTCTAACAACTTTCCGTGCACATAATTATCAGTATCCTCTTGCGTTTTTTTAAGCCAGAATTAATTATGCCTTCTGTTTTAATATTACTTGCAAGTTTTAATACCACTACATATAGTCTTATAATTGTACACAATAAAGAGCATTGGCTTTGCAACAAAGACCTGTGGGGCACTTCTCCCTGCTCTCAAATACACAGAAATTTTCCTTACCCAAATATCACACATTTAATCTGCACAAATATAGATTCGCCTGTAGTATCTTGTCAAAAGTTTTCTGAAAGTCCAGACAAACCTCATCCACTACTTTTGCCCCATTTACTATTTGGCACCTCTTCAAAGATATAGATATTGTGGCAGTTTTTGAAGCTATTCAATTTTTAGAAAAAAGTCACTTCTAGATTGTGCAGTGAATTAATTTGCCCTTTCCAGAAAGATAAGGTAGAAAGTTCAGTTCATTTGACTCTAGTACAAGTTGAGGTGCATGTTCTCACTAGCATTTTGCTGGTAAGAAGCAACAGCAAAGCTTTTTTTTCAACTAGGAGTAATAGATTTTTGTAAATTATTTTTCCCTCCCCAGGGACTTCTTTCACAAATTTGAATATCTTAGGAAGAAACTTCCATTGGAATCTAAGTTTTATCATTGTAATATAACTGAAATCATCCACTGCAGGATCAAGATCAAGAAATTTCAAGCATAAATGAATTCCTGTTCAATTACATTTGTCATGTTTTGCACTAATTTAAAAAATGCTAAAAGATGGCCCTATCCAAAAGTCTGGTTGTATCACAGACCAAATTAATCATTTTAAGTTTCTGTTAGTTGTATCTCTAAGGAGAGCCTTAAAATTCACCTGAAAACCCTGGACCGCAGAAATGACAAGTGCGTTGTCACTGCGCTCATGAGTCCTACCCAGCTCAACACCAATGCACAATTGTACCAGGGTCTCTTAATCCCAGATTTTACAGAAATGCAGTGTCCCTCAGCATTGCATTGGGATGAGTTAAAATCTAGGGGGGTGACAGGACACATTCCAGTTTTATAGCCTGTGCTGCTATAGGTTAAAGTCTAATCTTTCAGTTTTAGTGAACAGATGAGTGAAGGATTGGTGGACGAGGGCTAGTCAGTCTGGTGATCTGGAGAATAGTCAAATGATCAAGGATTCAGGTATATATTGCAGCTACCCATGCGTTTGGACAATTACCTAGGTGAGTATTTGAGGAACTATCCTTAGGCTTGTGTCTCAAGACTTCGGTATGGCATGACATGCATCTTTTCTTTGTTCTTCTGGTCTGAGGATCCAGAGATTGGAAGATTTAGCCCAAGTTATGTTGAATATTTTAAGCGAATGGACACACATAGCCACATTTTAAAAGCTTTTAAATATACCTTTCAATTTACGAAAGAAATGACCACAAATTTATCTAGTACTCATTACTGTGTAGTTTTTGAAAGTAAATATTAGTTATTTTAGAATTATTTTGCTAATGGGTGCTTGACCAAACTTAATTTAAAAATGCTTGCGTTTTGTGATGAACGTATTTTTTGCTGTTTATAAAGCTGCACCAGGTCACTGTCAATAGATGTGAAGCTGTAAAAGCACAGCAGGTCAGACAGCATCTGAGGAGCAGGGAAGTCGGCGTTTCAGGCCGAAACCCTTTGGCGGGACTGGGGATGGTGTGAGTCTGGAGGAAGAGTAGGTGGGATGGTGATAGGTGGATGCAGGTAGGGTATTATTGTGATTGGTCAGTGGGAAGGGTGGAGCAAATTGGTGAGTAGAAAGATGGATAGATTAGGTCAGGTCAGGGAGGGCTGGATGTGGGATAAAGCTGGGGGTGGAAGGATTTTGAAGCTGGTGAAGTCAATGTTGAGGCCATTGGGCTATAAGCTCCCAAGGTGAAATATCTATTGATCCTCCAGTTTACGTTTGGCATCACCGCTCCCCCCCTCACCACCCCCCCGCCTCCAGCCCCATACCCTCCCTCTATTTACTTCTGGACTCCCCCCTCCCCAGTCCTGATGAAGGATTTTGGCCCAAAACGTTGACATTCCTGCTCCTCGGATGCTATCTGACCTGCAGTGCTTTTTCAGATTCACGTCTATTGACTCTGGCTTCCAGCATCTGCTGTCCCTACTGTCTCCATGCACCAGGTTACTGTTCTTAAACATAGGAATATTTCTAATGCCATATAAAAAAGAATCCTTTAAAATTCTTGAATTGTGCTGATTCATGACAGATTTTGGATTTGATCAGGTGCAAAAATGTGCAGGGACCTATGGGACAGAAAGCAATTATCAAAACTAGTTCAATTTGCGTTTGGATCAACAATTGGGGCCAAAATGAATCGCTTGACATATATTTTTACCAATGGTAAGAATAATTTACTTCTAGCCCTCAAGCGACTCTCAGTTTTCATGCTTCATATTTATATGGTGAATTCATACAAATTACCCTAATTTCAAAAAAGCATAGTACAAATGAGATGAAAAACCTCAATGGAAATCATTGTTGCTGCAATCATATTCATATTCACTTCAGTTTTTGAAGGGTTGATTCTATCAGAAGTTCCATTGGACGCCCAATTGAGAACTGTTTGTGCTGAGGATGGCTTCAGTTTTGGATCTGTTTGGCTAACAGTAAATATTATGTTACTGATGACAATCTCTAAATGAAAACATTATCATCTGTGGGCTTCAAGATGGTAGAAAATAAAGTAAGTAAATGCTAAATTAAGTTGGTAATATTACATTATATTTCCACTTATTTAATATTTCTGCTTGTCTTTTATTTTATAAAATGATTTGGATGAAAATCTAGGTGGTCTGGTTAGTAATTTCTGAAGAAGGGTCCTGACCCGAAATGTCAACTTTCCTGCTCCTCTGATGCCGCCTGACCTGCTGCGTTCCTCCAGCTCCACACTGTGTTGACTCTGACTCCAGCATCTGCAGTTCTTGCTATCTCCTGGTCTGGTTAGTAAGTTTGTATTTGTGGATTATGAGGAAGGTTATCAGGATACAGCAGGACAGAGACCAGTTGGAAAGTTGGGCAAAGAAATAGCAGTTGGAGTTTAATCTGGACAAGTCTGAAGTGATACATTTTGAGAGGTCAGTTGGAAGAAGAACATTAATAAATGGCAGGTCCCTTAGGAGCATGAGTGGACTGCCCCTACAGTGCAGAAGCAGGCCATTCAGCCCATACTGACTCTCTGCATAAAGATTTGTAGCTTGGGTTCTGGGTGAGGTTGTTGACTTGCTTGCCGAGCTGGCTGGTTATAGTTCAGACGTTTGTCAGGATGCTAGGTAACATCATCAGTGTGGTCTCCAATGAAGCAATGTTGTTCTATTCCACTTAGTATTTACATGATCCAGTCTGTTGATGTGTTTTGTGTCATTAAAAGTTCTTTTTTTGCAAGGGTTTATATATGGGCAGGACCACCGTAGAGTGAAAATACTGTGCAAGGACTGCCAAAAACATTACATCGGCCAGATAGGAAGGAAACTAGCCATCAGGATACACGAACACCAGCTAGCAGCTAAGCGATACAACAAACTTTCCCTCATATCAGTGCACTTGGACAACGAAGGCCATCAATTTAACTGGGACGACACGACCATCCTAGCTCAAGCCAACTATACACAGGCACAGGAATTCCTAGAAGCCTGGTTCTCTACCCATAATGCAATCAATAAACATGTGGAATTAGACCCCATATACGAACCCTTGCAAAAAAAAACCCAAAAATGAGACAAGACACCTCAAC
The DNA here is from genome assembly GCF_021869965.1 of Rhincodon typus. Classification (NCBI taxonomy): domain Eukaryota; kingdom Metazoa; phylum Chordata; class Chondrichthyes; order Orectolobiformes; family Rhincodontidae; genus Rhincodon; species Rhincodon typus. The sequence goes on along the minus strand of NC_063337.1, from coordinate 61,816,694 downwards.
AGTCTGGATCATATAAACACTAAGCGGAGTAGAACAACGTCGCTTCATCAGAGGCCACACTGATGGTGTTACCTAGCATGGTGATGAAACGTCTGAACTGTAACCAGCCAGCTCGGCAAGCAAGTCAGCAACCTCAGTATGTTATATGAAACAAAAACTGTTTGTTTGGGGCCAATGCCAAAAGTGGATATAGGTAGGAAATCATCTTGTTGTTTATGATAGGCCAATGGAGAATTAATTGGAAATCTTGTTCAATTGCAAATGCACTCAATTCCATCACTCTTGCTAGACAAAGTTCACAAATCTTATAGTTTATAATGACATCTAAAACTCTCGAGAACCTATATTACAATTGTTGGTATGGGACTGGATTGAATTGCATATCAGAATCAGGGTTTTTGAAATCTTCTTAAATAATACAGATTACACTGCCATTTTGCCATCATTTATCTTTCAACCATCTTGTGTGGTTGTGAATTATCACCATGGATGGTCCAGGAACTTTTCAGTTTTGGAAACCATCCAGCCATTAAAGTCCTGTGTACACATGTTTATGCACTCTTTGCTTTTATATGTCTATTGTCAGAATCTATTTACTTAACTTGAATATCATCTGTGGAACAAATTAGTAAGTAAATAGAGGTACATTTCAAAGACCTGAGAACATGATTACATCTCATGAATGAAGAACACCTGCTGAATTTTAGTTGTTCCATTTATGGTATGTCACTTCCTTTGGGTCTTCATAATGTTTTCTGTTTATGCCATACATTGAAACTTAATACGGAATATAATTTGAGTAAAGAGATAAATGTATATTTTCAGGATGCATTATACACCTTTGTGATTAAACTCTGATGTAGCTGAAGGGCTAATTGTTATTGTGCATTCTTATGTAGTCCCAACTCCCCGGGAAGAACCGTCTTTGAAAAAAATGTGTAAGCAAGGCTAATCTGACAGAGTACTGCTGCAACAGAACACTTGCTTAGGGGATTTGGCAGATAAGGAGGTGCTATTCTCATGTCCTACAGAATAAGGAGTAACCGAAGAGGTTGAGTGACAGACAGCAAGAGCCAGGAGCTGAGGTCAAATGACATTAAGTAGGTAAGCAGGTATGTGATTGGTTATTGAATTTTAAGGTACATTTTCCCTCTAAATTCAGGCCAGGAAAGTATTGATAAATATAAAGCTTAATGAATTAAAAGATCTTAACTAAAGTGCAGCCAGTTGAAGATCTGATACAGCAGGTTGTGTGTTTAGATTGCAAAATATGGTGTTTTCAGATGCTGAGCAAATATTTAAGTATTTGTCTTAAATTTGGAATTCTTTGGATTGGAGTTTAAGTTGTAGTACAGATTTAAGAGAAATAAGGGAGGGGAAGTCATTGTTGTACAGTTTTGTACAGAATATTGTCACACTCCAGAGGAAAGCAGATTTTCAAGAAGGTGGCAGGATATGAATGATGGGGAGCCAGGTAATGCAGATTTATGATAGGTTGAGGAGGATATCCTGTCTAACGGATGTGATGTGAGAGCTATCTCTGATGACAATGAGAAAGACTGCAGGGAGAACAGTGACAAATCAGACCAAGATATCGTGGCTAAGCTGCTGCCTGGGGCGAGGGCATTTATGGTAATTTGTGAAAAAGGAGAATGGAAATGTGATAGTAATATGGGACTGTAGAATTTGGAGAATAATAATATCCTCTGTAGCCAAGAATGAGATTCCTGAAAGGCCTGTTCAGTGTCAGTGTTATCTACAGGAAATATAAAACAGGGTAGGCCAACATAAGCATAAATAAAGTTAGGGTAGACATTCATAGCAAGGGAATAATTAGAGTTATATAATGTCTATAAGGATGCTTGAACATCATAAAAAATGAGTTCAAATGCCTGTATAGCAATGCTCATGTTTTCCCTTCGAAAATTTATGGTGCCTGTATAGAACTCCTGAGTAGTTTGAGTGGTATGTTTAAACCAGAACATCTACTGAGCTGAAGTCATATGCCAATTTTTTTTTTGCAATATGCTTATTAATAATTAAAAGTGAACGTTTATGTCATTATTTTACAGTTGCATGTATCCTATCTGCTAAAATATAAAATTATTTGCTTGGCTCAGAGGTCAGGAGACCGATTTAGAGGTGATGCTACACACATTAATTTTAAGTTGCCACACTCCTAGAGGACCATTGGGCTACACTCTCAATAGGGAGAGATAACTGGCGATGAACTTAACCTGAAGATCACCTTGCCTCCGGTGAGGGGTAAGTTTGAGAAGGTGGGGCCTTCATGGAACCTCTGCTGATGCAAGAATTGAACCCATGTTGTTGGTATCAGTCTGTCTGGCAAATCAGCCATCAGCCAACTAGGCTAACTGACCCTCACAGTAAGCATAATAAATGATCAAAAGATGTTGCTAGTAACTTCCTCAGTCCTCTGGCAGCTTTTCAAACCTATCTTTATTTGCTGCCCAATGATTGTATACCACTTCCATGTCGATATTTTGTCCAGATGTACAACTTCATTCAGCCCAACTTAACTCCAAGTGACCTATTTATAATCTATTTGTGGATTTAGATTTACTCAAGTTCATGAAGCACTTGATACCTGAAATGTTGCAAAAATGCCCTGAAGAATGGATATTTCTTGATACTGGTCATCTTTCAGTACACAATCAACCAAATTACCAAATGCCTGAAAAAGAACCCACCCTGACTTTTTCCACAACCATAAATTTGAAATCAGTATTGTTTACATATTTTTGTGCCACACTTTCTTCATAGTTTGGTATAAGAGTAGAATATTTCAATGTTGTTGTGCACCTCAGTCTTTTCCAAATTATAATAGGTTGTATATAATATAGAATATAATATAATATAGAATCCCTACAGTGTGGAAACAGGCCCTTTGGCCCAACAAGTCCACACTGAACCTCAGAGCATCCCACCCAGACTCATCCCCCTATAACCCACCTAATCTACACATCCCTATGGGCAATTTAGCATGGCCAATTCATCTAGCCTGCACATCTTTGGACTGTGGGAGGAAACCGGAGCACCCAGAGGAAACCCATGCAGACACGGGGAGAATGTGCAAACTCCACACAGACAGTTGCCCGAGGCTGGAGTCGAACCCGGGTCCCTGGTACTGTGAGGCAGCAATGCTAACCACTGAGCCACCATGCTGCCCTGTAATTACAGAGAATTGTCTTGGCAATTGCTGCATGCGACTCCAGTAATTCCTCTTCTGGGAATCTGCTGTCCATGTGGTCAGATAGATAAATTGAAAGATTGCAACAGTGTCATCATTACGGTGTAGAGCAGCCAGTACCACCTCAACTTCATCTACCCAAATAAAGACTTCCATTTAGATACTGAGTCTTCAGTTTATTGATCTTGGCCTTTGCAAATTGCATTACCTCAGTCGTTGTCAAACAGTTTGACTGAAATAGTTTGCATAGTGATGCCGGTTCACCTGGAACATCATTCGGAACGATCAATGCAATGTGATATTGTGGCTTTGAGAGTATTTCAGGCAATAATTGTTTATTGATTTGTCACATTTCTTCACTTATTCTGAGCAGTAGTGACCACCTATTGCAGCATTCACTGTATCAGGATTTGTCTTTTTGCAGTCAACGCTCCACTCTTGTCTCATGATCTGCAGGTATTTTAGTAAGTATTTGTAACATTCCATTCTTTTTGGGGATCCAGAAACTGATAATGGAATCTATGTGCACCTTTTGGTTCATGTGCTACTTCAATCCAATTTGTAATTATGCCACTTTTTCCAGTGCTGGACTCGGCTCCAGTATTTGCTTTAGAGCAAGTAATGCACAGGACACCGTAAGTTTCATGATGTGAAAATCTCACTGATTTGTAACTTCTGCTTGTGTGTTCAAGTTGCATTTTGGTCTTGATGTCAGAAAACCAATCCATTTTGAAATGTTCACAGGCATTTTTTTTTAGGAGTTTGAAGACTCCTTTGCTTTTCCTTTGGGCATATTGTAAACTTATCAAGAAAACAAAGTTTAAAATCTGAGTGAGAAATGAAACTTGCTACTTATGCTACCTCCTTCTGGAATGGCAGCCTGCTTCTCAGACCTCGTGCTACCTATTCATGCTGTCATATAACATGAAAAGAGACCTTTTTGGTCCAACCAGTTTATGTCAACCATAATTGCAAACTAAACTAATCCCATCTGCCTGTGCTTGGCCCATACCCCACCAAACATTG
>NC_063337.1:61793160-61812057 GCF_021869965.1 Rhincodon typus | reverse complement strand
CTTCATCAGAAAATCTGATGAAGGGTCTAGGCCCGAAACGTCAGCCTTCCTGCTCCTATGATGCTGCTTGGTCTGCTGTGTTCATCCAGCTCTACACCTTGTTATCTTGAGTTTATCCAACCTCTCCTCATGACTGAAACCCTCCAAACCAGGCAACATGCTTGTACACCTTCTCTGCACCCTCCCCAAAGCATCCATGGTGACCAGAACTGCATGTAGTATTCCAAAAGTGGCCTAACTAAAGTTTTGTACAGCTGTAACATAACTTGCCAACTTTTACAGATGGCTGTATGCCATCTTGACTACCTTATCCACCTGTGTTACTACTTTTAGGGATCTATGGAACCATACGCTCAGATCCCCCTGTCTGTCAATGCTCCGAAGGGTTCTGCTATTTATTATATAATTTTTACCTGAATTTGATCTTCCAAAATGCACCATCTTGCATTTGTCTAGATTAAACTCCATCTGCCATTTCTCTTCCCAGATCAACAATCTATCTTTATCTTGCTGTAACCCTTGACAGTCCTGCTGACTATCTGCAACTCCGCCAATTTTGGTGTCATCTGCCAACTTATCATTCAGATCACCTACATTTGCCTCCAGATCATTTATATATATTACAAACAACAAAGGTCGTAACGTGATCCCTGTGGAACGCCACGAGTTACTGATCTCTATTCCAAAAAGCATATTTCCAGTACTACTGTCTGTCTTCTATTGACCAAGCCAGTTTCCTATTCATCTAGCCAGCTCACCCTGGATCCCATAGGACTCTACTTTCTGTATCAGCCTGCCATGAGGTAACTTATCAAATGCCTTCCTAAAGTCCATGTAGACAACATCTACTGCCTATCCCACGTTAATCATTCTTCTCACCTCAAAAAAAACTCAATCAAATTGGTGAGACATGACCTTCCCTCTGCTGCCTATCACTAACAAGTGTGAATAAATGCTGTCTCTCAATATCTTCTCCAAGAGCTTCCCCACCATTGACGTCAGGCTCATTGGCTTTTAATTATTACTGTACCTGGATTCTCTCTGTTTCCCTTCTTAAACAAAGGAACAAAATTGGCCATTCTCCACGCCTCTGGAACCTTGCCTGAGGTCAAAGACGATGTGAATATATCTGTTAAGGCCCCAGCTATTCCCCCCTTGACGCCCACTGTATCCTGGGATAGATCCTATCTGGCCCTGGGGACTTGTCTATCTTAATGTATTTCAAGACACTCAAAACCTCCTTCTTCATAATGTTGACTTGCCGGAGAGTATTTCCCTAACCTAAACATCCCTCTCTTTCCTCTCTTTGGTGAATACTGATGTAAAATACTCATTTAAGGATCTTCCCCCATTTCTTCTGGCTCCATACATAATCACCCTCTTTTATCCTTGAGTTGGCCTACTCTTTCCCTAAGCTACCCTCTTGGTCCTAATATATATATAACACGCTTTTGGATTCTCCTTAACCCATTTGGCCAAGGATATTTCATAGCTCCTTTTAGTCCTCCTAACTTCCCTTTTGAGCTCCTTCCTGCTTACTCTATATTCTTCAAGCACTTTGTCTACTTTTAGATGCCTAAATCTTAGGTATGCTTCCTTTTTTTGATGAAGCTTATAATTACCCATAATCCAATGTTCCTGAATTCTGCCATTCCTGTCCTTCGTTTTCAAAGGAACATGCCGATCCTGCACTCTAATCAACTGCTTTTTAAAAGACTTCCACATGTCAGATGTAAATTTACCCTAAAACAGCCACTCCTGATCTACATTCTCCAAATCTTGTCTAATTCAGTTATAGTTGGCCTTCCCCTGATTTAACACCTACATTCAAGGTCCACTCCTATCTTTATCCACAATTATCTGAAAAATTATGGAATTATGGTCATTATACCCAAAATAAGACTGTAAGACCATAAGACATAGGAACAGAAATTAGGCCATTCAGCCCATTGAGTCTGCTCTGCCATCAGTCATTGCTGATGAATTTCACAACCCCATTCACCCCCTCTGTCCCCGTAACCCTTGGTCTTCTTGACAATCAAGAATCTATCTATCTCTGTCTTAAATATACTCAATGACCTGGTCTCCACAGCCTTATATGGCAGTGAATTTCATAGATTCACCACTCTCTGGCTGAAGAAGTTTCTCCTTACCTCAGATCTAAAAGGTTTTCCCTTTACTCTAATGCTGTGCCCTCAAGTCCTAGTCTCTCCTACCAATGGAAACATCATCCCCGCATCCAATCTGTCCAGACCATTCAGTATTCTGTAAGTTTCAATTAGATCTTCCATCATCCTTCTAAACTCCATCTAGTATAGACCCAGCGTCCTCAAATGTTCCTCATATGTTAAGCTTTTCATTCCTGGGAACATTCTTGTGAACCTCCTCTGAACCCACTCCAGGACCAATACACATGAGACACGGGGCCCAAAACTGCACACAATACTCCAAATGTGGCCTGACCAGAGCTTTATAGAACCTCAGAAATGCATCACTGCTTTTATATTTGAGTCCTCTCAAAATAAATGCCAAAGTTGCATTTGCCTTCCTAACTACTGACTCAACCTGCAAGTTTACCTTGAGAGAATCCTGGACTAGAACTCCCAAGTCACTTTGCACTTCAGACTTCTGAATTTTCTCCCCATTTAGAAAATAGTCCATGCTTCTATTCTTATCAAAGTGCATGACCTCACACTTTCCCACATTGTACTCCATCTGCCAATTCTTTGCCCACTCTCCTAACCTGTCCAAATCCTTCTGCAGCCTCCCCACCTCCTCAATACTACCTGTCCCTCTACCTATCTTTGTATGGTCTGCAAACTTAGCCAGAATGCCCTCACCTCCTTCATCTAGATCATTAATGTAGAAAGTGAAAAGTTGAGGTCCCAACACTGACCTTTGTGGAACACTACCTGTCACTGGCTGTCATCCTGAGAAAGACCCTTCTAACCCCACTCTCTGCTTTCTGCCAGACAGCCAATCTTCTATCCATGCTAGTACCTTGTCTCTAAACCTATGAGCCCTTATCTTACTCAGCAGCCTCCTGTGCGGCACCCTGTCATAGGCCTTCTTGAAGTCCAGGTAGATAACATCTATTGGCTCTCCTTGGTCTAACCTGCTTGTTACTTCCTCAAAGAATTCTAACAGGTTTGTCAGGCATGACTTCCCCTTGATGAAGCCATGCTGATTTTGACTCTTGATTAAATTTTTTTGATATAAAACATAGGTACTAAGTTATCCTGGAGCAGTGTTTTTTAGAACAGGAGGACTGCTTTTTTTCTGGGTCTGTAGATTGTTGGGGTGCAAAGATGGCATTTAATAGAGTGATATTATATGTTTCCTTTCGGATATAGGAGATTAGGAAGAATTTCAATGTTCCTGATTATTATGTCTGCATGAAATGTGATTGGTTGAGAATCCTATCTGATCACATGGATTGGTCGGACCAGTGGTTCGGGCAATGAGGAATTTACAGGAGACAGGGGTGTGATGGATGGCAGTTTCAGGAAGCTAGAAAAACTGCAGATACAGTCAGGTAGATAGGTTGGCTCTAGGAAAGGTAGGAGGGATGAGCAGGTAGTGCAGGAGCCTCCTGGGGATAGCCCCATCTCAAGTATGCTATTTTCGAAAATGTAGGGGATGATGGAATCTCAGAGGAATGTAGCACTGACAGTGAAGTTTCTGGTACCAAGACTGGCTCTACTGTAACAAGGAGTATGTCAGGTTCCAAGCGATCAATTGTGATAGGGAACTCTCTAGACAGAGGCACAGACAGACATTTCTGCGGCCGATAGCGAGTCATCAGAATGGTGTTTTGCCTCTCTGGTGCCAGGGTCAATGATGTCTTGGAGAGGGTGCAGAATATTCTCAAAGGAGAGAATGACTAGCAGGAAGTTGTTGTTCACGTTGGTACTAACGACATAGGAAGAGAAAAGGACGAAGTTCTGAGGAGAGAATGTAGGAAATCAGGCAGGAGGTAAAAAAGTAGGTCCTCAAGGCTAGTAATATCTGGATTACTCCCAGTGCCATGAGCTAGTGAGAACAGGAATAGGAGGTTAGAGCAGATGAACACATGGCTGAGGAGCTGGTGCTGGGGAGAAGGATACACATTTTTGGATCTTTGGAATTTCTTCTGGGGTAGAGGTGAACTGTATAAGAAGGATGGGTTGCACCTGAATTGAAAGTGTTATGGATCAGACCAGACCCCCTCAAAATATTGTAGCCTAGACCCTAACATTTTCTTATTTTAAAGGTAGATGGGAAGTGTTGTGTTTCAGTTATGATGTGACTGGTTAAACTACTCAATGTTAAGCAAAACTAATTTATTTAAACACTTGTTAAAAAACAAACAAAAGAAAGAGGAATTCAGAATGACTTAACTATTGGAAAACATAAAAGAATAATAGATACAGTACCTATTACGAATTAACGGTTCCAATATCGTAACATCCCATAAAACATACCCTTTGGCAAAAAGGTAAATTCGGAACAGATTCTTACATGTAGTTCTCCAATCCAGGAGATCCGGAAGACTATTTTGTTCTATTGTTTTTGCAGTCAGAAAATTGCCTTAATAGTTGCTCTTCTAACTCTCTCCCACTATTTGGGGGCCGCAAAGTCAAAATTGAGAAAGTTCATAGAAAATGACCAGGAACTATTTCCTGCATTAGCATATTAAGTATGCAGTAAGAGCTTGGAGACAGCTTGATGCAGTGCAATTGGAGTGTATGCTGAGACTTTGATAATGGTAAGAGTTGGTGGTGTGAAGGATAGTGGGGGTAGATTGCAACTTAACTGCTGTTTTCATTGTGCTGATAGAAAATGCCAAATTAAATGTCTGGTTTCAATGCAATTTTTTTGGCTAATTGCTGATTGCCACAATTTAATTATGTGCTTAGAAATGCTAAACTGGAGACCATGCTAATTTGGAGCAATTTTTGTGGAAAGATATGTTGTCTCCACATGCACAGATCCCAAAATTTGTCAGTCAGTGACATGTGTCAAGATGTTTTAGTCATGAAGCAAGTAAGCTCACAGGTTACTAGAGTAGCACTGGAGAGTCTGGTAGGATGAAATGCAAAGGAGTAGAGAAATGACATGTAATGTTGTGCATATGATAGGAAATCATTGAAGTGGGACAGAACTCTGTCTCTTGATCAAGGCTCCAGTACTGCAAAAACATTAATAATTTAATGTGAGTGGTAAGATCTCATGTCACGTGCATACTTCTCAACAAACATATGTCAAGCAGCATGACACCTACAACACACTGCATTCTGTGTCATTTACGCACTAACATTCATATAATGCATCCAGACGCTCTTCCAGTACATTTCATCTTTTCAATCATTTGAGTCCTTACACACAAACACAGTTGCCAATTGATTCTATGAGATCAGTCCCCTTTAGGTGGACTGATGCTGGTTAGAATCAGGGAGGGAGTGGCAGGCCCATTGAGCCAGAGTGGAGAAGGTCCCATCCAAGGAAATATGTGCACTCCAGCTTCCATCCACATCCACAACTATTCCTGATCCCAAATTCCCCAAATCCATCTCACCCCCAACTCCAATGGTCTCATCAGCTGCATCTACTTGTCATAATTATGCATGCTGCAGCTAGGACTTCAAGTTTTATCACTGGAGGTTGTCAGGAGCATAATCCACCTTACTTCTCAGAGGAACCAGAAGAGGGGAAAATCAAGCACCCATTCCCACTCCATATGCTGGAGAAGGAAGAGAAAAATAATGGAGAAAGCACAGATTTAATTGCTATCACTATATCAATCACTAGTTAAGAGAACAACAGACTGCATAACACAGAGATTGGTTATATTATCACCACCATGGGCAGCTCAGCTGTACAGGATGGTGAAGGAGAAAGAAGAGGAGAAGAGCAATAACAATAGGGGAGTCTATAGTCAGGGAATCAGGTTGACGTTTCTGCAACCATCATCATAACTCTGGGATGATATGTTGCCTCTGGTGCCAGGATAAAGGATGATACAGAGATGCTGCAGGACACACTTCTGGGATAGAGTGATCAGTTAGAAATTGGTTCTAATTACTTTGCTTGGAATGGGGATGAGGTCCTGAAAGCAGGTTTCATGAAGCTAAGTATTGAAAGGTAGGGTATTGAAAGGCAAAATGTCTAAAACAGGAATCTCAGACTTATTCCTTGCTAGTGAGAGTAGAAATAAGAAAATTGAATGGTTGAACACCTGGTTAGAAAGCTTGTGAAGGAGGGAGGGCATCAAATTTTTGGGCTTTTGGGGAAGATGGGACCTGTACAAGCTGGGCAGTCTAGACTGAACAATATTCTTTCATGGAGACTCTCTACTGCTGTTAGGGAGGATTTAATTAATATTGGCAGGGTGCTGGGAACTTGAGGACAAATTCAAAGCAAGGAACAGTTGGCAGAAATATCGCTAGTGACTCTGAAAGACAACTGAAGCAAAGCATCAGAAACTTCAGCATGGCAAATTGGCTGTATTGAAAAGTATATATGGAAATGGAAAGGGAACAAAATAAAAGAGTTCTAATGAGCTAAGGGCATAGAAACACACATGGCAACATGATATATTTACAATAACTAAAACTTGGCATATGGAGGGACAAAGGTGGCAGTTCAGTATCCATAGATATAGAGCTTTTAGGCAGGGTAGAAAGAGCGGAAGAGGTGGGTATAGCATTAGTTGTTAAAGAATAGTCACAGCCATGAGGAGGAATAATATACTAAATGAGAATCAAATGAGGCCATATGGGTTGAAGTCAAAAACAATTGGGAAAACACACTGCCACATGTGGTCCTCAAATAATGGGAGAGAGTTAGAAGAGCAAATATTAAGGCAGTTTTCTGAATGCAAAAACAATAGGGCAATAATAGTCTTCCAGAGCCTCCACTTCAATCTCCTCCTGTCTCTTTCCTTCCTGTTCTTCTCTGTCCTTCTTCTTTGCTCCTCCAACTTCCTCCTTTTAAATCACATCCTCTCAATGCCCCCCCCTCCTCATTCTGTTCCTTCTCTCATGGGTCCTGAGACTGACTCTCCTCAAAGTTGCTGATGTAAATGCCTAATTCAAATGAAGGAATGAGTATGACCTATAGCCTGAAATTTCTGCAACACATAGTGACTTCAGGTTATTTTGTATGTTTTGGAAGCCCACTTATGCAGTTGAGGGGTTTCTCTGCTTTAGGGGAAGTTGGATTCATTGTAGGATAGAGAGGTTGCTGAATATTTTCTAGATCATAAGTGCCAGAAGCAGAGCATAGTACACAGCAGAAAGAATTCAAACAGCAATCAGAAGGATAGAAAGAGGTAAGCTGTGCAGGAATCCTATAAGAGGTGTGACATTCTGAAACCAGCATTCAGTATTTGATGAGGAGACCTTGAAGGATGGATGTCATAAATGTGGACCTGTGAGCCATGTACAGCCTCTCAGCAGTCCAGCATAAACGTGGGCGGCAAACCAGCTTCCACCTGGACAGCTCACTGTGCTCTCAATTTTCAGCTGACGGGCCTTTTAACATAGTGTGGAGCTGGAGGAATACAGCAGGCCAGGCAGCATCAGAGGACCAGGAAAGCTGACGTTTCGGGTTCAGACCCTTCTTCAGAAATGGGGGAGGGGAAGGGTCTCTGAAATAAATTGGGGGAGGGGCATTGGGCTGGGGAAGGTGTGGGATGGTGATAGCAGGTAGGTAGTGGTGGGGATTGGTCAGTGAGGTGGAAGGAGCGGATAGGTGGAAGAGAAGACGGAAAGGTCAAGGAGGCGGGGATGAGAGGGAGGGTTGGTTTTGGAATGAGGCTGGGGATGGGGAGATTTTGAAGCTAGTAAAGTCCACTTCGAGACCATTCAGTTGTAGGCTTCCAAGGCGGAATATGAGCTGCTCCTCCAGTTTCCGGATGGCGTTGTTGTGACACTGGAGGAGGCCCAGGATGGACATGTCGTCCAGGGAGTGGGAGGGGGAGTTGAAGTAGTTCGCGACTGGGAGGTGTTGTTGTTTGTTGCGAACCGAGCGTAGGTGTTCTACGAAGCGGTCTCCGAGTCTCCGCTTGATCTCACCGATGTAGAGGAAGCCACATCGGGAACAGCGGATACAATATACCACATTAGCGGATGTGCAGGTGGACATCTGTCTGACTTGGAAGGCTTTTTGGGGCCTGGGATGGAGGTGAGGGGGGAACGTGTAGGCGCAGGTGTAGCACCTCCTGCGGTTGCAGTGAAAGGTACTGGGAGTGGTGGGGCTTGTGGGGAGTGTGGAACTGACAAGGGAGTCGCGGAGAGACCGGTCCCTCCGGAAGGCAGATAAGGGTGGGGAGGGAAATATATCTTTTGTAGTGGGGTCAGATTGCAGGTGGCGGAGAATGATGCGTTGAATCCGGAGGTTAATGGGGTGAGACGTGAGGACAAGGGGAATTCTGTCTTTGCGTTTATTGCGGGGAGGGGGTGTGAGGGCTGAGGTGCGGGAAACGCAAGAGATGCGGTCGAGGGTGTTTTTGACCACTGAAGGGGGGGATGTTGCGGTCCTTGAAATGCAAGGACATCTGGGATGTTTGGGAGTGGAACGCCTCATTTTGGGACCATAGAACATAAAACATTACAGCGCAGTACAGGCCCTTCGGCCCTCGATGTTGCACCGACCTGTGAAACCAATCTGAAGCCCATCTAACCTAAACTATTCCATTATCATCCATACGTTTATCCAATGACCATTTAAATGCCCTTAAAGTTGGCGAGTCTACTATTTTTGCAGGCAGGGCATTCCACACCCTTACTACTCTCTGAGTAAAGAACCTACCTCTGACATCTGTCCTACATCTATCACCCCTCAATTTAAAGCTATGTCCCCTCGTGCTAGCCATCACCATCCGAGGAAAAAGGCTCCCACTGTCCACCCTATCTAATCCTCTGATCATCTTGTATGTCTCTATCAAGTCACCTCTTAACCTTCTTCTCTCTAACGAAAACAGCCTCAAGACCCTCAGCCTTTCCTCATAAACCTTCCCTCCATACCAGGCAACATCCTGGTAAATCTCCTCTGCACCCTTTCCAATGCTTCCACATCCTTCCTATAATGCGGCGACCAGAACTGTACGCAATACTCCAAGTGCGGCCGCACCAGAGTTTTGTACAGCTGCAACATGACCTCATGGCTCCGAAACTCAATCCCTCTACCAATAAAACCTAACATACTGTACACCTTCTTAACAACGCTATCAACCTGGGTGGCAACTTTCAGTGATCTATGCACATGGACACCGAGATCTTTCTGCTCATCCACACTACCAAGAATCTTACCATTAGCCCAGTACTCTGTATTCCTGTTACTCCTTCCAAAGTGAATCACCTCATACTTTTCCACATTAAACTCCATTTGCCACCTCTCAGCCCAGCTCTGCAGCTTATCTATGTCCCTCTGTAACCTGCAACATCATTCCGCACTATCCACAACTCCACCGACTTTGGTGTCATCCGCAAATTTACTAACCCATCCTTCTACGCCCTCATCCAGGTCATTTATAAAAATGACAAACAGCAGTGGCCCCAAAACAGATCCTTGAGGTACACCACTAGTAACTGAACTCCAGGATGAACATTTCCCATCAACCACCACTCTCTGTCTTCTTACAGCTAGCCAATTTCTGATCCAAAACCAGATGCAGCGGGGGTCGAGGAATTGGGAATAGGGGATCGCATTCTTGCAGGAAAGTGGGTGAGAGGAGGTGTAGTCTTCGGGGCTTTTAAAAAGTTTCAGTCAAGCTCATCAGTATAACCTATCCATTACAAATTCATGAGATAACAAGGTGTGGAGCTGGATGAACATAGCAGGCCAAGCAGCATCAGAGGAGCAGGAAGGCTGATGTTTTGGGCCTAGACCCTTCTTCAGAAACCCCATTACAAATTCATGTTGGCTTTCCCTGATCAAATTCAATTTACTTGCTCTATCCTTAATGATAGACTTTAAAACTTTCTTACAACAGATCACAGATCAGCTAGTCATTATTTCTCTGATTTTCCTTTTCCACCTTGCTTGAGGGGAACATTGCCTTACATTCACCTTTTTTGATTTCTTCTCTATTTTTAAATTATCTAATTGTCACAAATCAAGTAGAAATTCCATTTAATTAATTTTGGAAAGACAAAAATCGTTTTTGGTCATTGTAACAAACTGTGTTATCTCATCACTATTGGTATGCTTGCTTTTATTGGTCAGTGCATTGAGTATAGCAGTTGGGAAGTCATTACAGGATGTAATGGCTGTCCAGGACATTAGTTAACCCACTTTTGGAATACTCGATTAATCTTAGTCTCCCTGTTATGGGAAGGATGTTGTGTAACTTGAAAGGGTTCAGAAAAGATTTACAAGGATGTTGCCAGGGTTGGAGGGTTTGAGCTATAGGGAGAGGCTGAATAGGCTGGGGCTATTTTCTCTAGAGTGTCAGAGACTAAGGGGTGACCTTATCGATGTTTATAAAATTATAAGGGGCATGGTTAGGCAAGGGCTTTTCCCTGGGGTGGGGGGAGTCCAAAACTAGAGGGCAGAGGGTTAAGGTAAGAGGGGAAAGATATAAAAGGGTCCTAAGGGGCAACTGGTTCACACAGAGGCTGGTGTGTGTATGGAATTAATTGCCAGAGGAAGTGGTGGAGGCTAGTACAATTACAACATTTAAAAGGCACCTGAATGGGTATATGAATTGGAAGAGTTAGAGGGATATGGACCAAATACTGGCAAATGGGACTAAATTTATTTAGGACAGCTGGTTGGCATGGACGAATGGTACTGAAGGGTCTGTTTCCATGCTGTACAGCTCTATGACTCCACCCCTCTCCCTCAACTCATGGAGGTTCAACTAGCATTTGTTGTTTTCAATACAGAATCCAGCATCTGCTGTAATTTTCTCCTAGATTGTTCACAACTTTGATATTGCATCTGAGCCAGAGACCCCTAGGTATCAGGGTAGCCCACAAGCCAACAACCACCCTGCGATCGCTACTGACAAACATAAAGGATCCTATACCCATAATGAATAAAACTAACATAATATACAAAATACCAAAGGCCGAACTGGAAGAAAACTGACAATAAGGATACATTAACACCAACTAGCCACCAAGAGACACGACAAATTCTCAATGGTTTCAGCAAACACGGATGAAGAAGGACACGAATTCGACTGCGACAACACATCCATAATCGCACGAGCCAAACAGAGACATGCCAGGAAATTCCTGGAGGCCTGGCATTCCAACCGGAACTCCATCAACAAACACATTAAACAGGACCTGATTTACAAACCACTGAAAAACAGAACCGAAAGTAATGCCAACCACCCCAGCAAACCAAGGCATATAAATAACAAGTGGGACAGAACACCAACGCTTCACCGGAAGTGCACTGATGATGTTACCTAGCAGGGTGCCAAAACATCTGCAACACTGGCTTGGCGAGCAAGTCTACAACCTCATCCACCACCTGAGCTACAAATCTCCTCAAAAACTTTGTTACATCTCAACTTGACTATTCCAGTGCAATCCTGGCTGGTTTCCTGTGACCTATCCTCTGCAAATTTGTGGCTATTCAAAACATTGCTGCCCATATCCTTAAACACATTTGTCCCCATTTTCTCTCCACTTGATTATCTACATGTGCCTGCCCAAGCACTGCCTCTATTTTTAAATTGTCATTCTTCTTTCCACATAAGTTTATGATCTTGCACCTTCCCATCTCTGTAATCCTCTTCAGCTTCATAACTTCTCCACCACCCCAAACCCTGAGATCCACAACATCAGGTGCATTGAGCATTCCTGATTTTATTTACTCTACCTTAGTGGTTTATAAATTGAAATTGTTGTTGCATGAGGAAATTTGGTAACCACCTGACTTCTGATAGAATCAAACCTTCAGACTTATGCAGACATGTGTTCGTCTCATTTGCATTTATATCACTGTGCTAATGTTAGTTTTCATATTCCAATTCTGTTCATTTTTATTCTAGAGTCTGAATTCTAAAGGTAATACCCACAAAAGAAGCAGGGATGTAAGAAGGGGAGAGAAAGTGGGACTTAGAAACAAAGAAAATAGGAGCAGGAGTAGGCCTTTAAAGCTTTTTAAGGCCTTCAAGCCGGCTCTACTATGCAATATCATGGCTGATGATACAACTCAGTAGCCTGATGCAGCTTTCTCACAATACCGTAAAACCTATAGGTTAAGGATGAAGTGTCAAACCACATTGGAGTTTGTAAAGTCAAAGGATTTTCAGGATAAAATGAGAGTCGAACAGGGGTAAGATCAGGGTTCAGCAGATGGTTTGATGGAGAAACAGGCAGGGAGAGTAATGACAATGAGTAATAACGAGGACTGTTAAGGAGGAAAAGGATATTGGGAAAGCAGAGTTGAACACAATGACAGCAAAGTGGTCATGAAATATGAGATACAGTATTATGTAACTTGGGAACCAAAGTAATGTCCAATTCCGAAGAAAGAGACAGGAAAGCAGAAAACAAAATCAAAAAATACATGTGATGGAAACACTGACCCCTGCATCCTTGCAAACAAGTACCCCATTTCTAAACTGCTGTGACAGTAACTCCATGTCAGTTACAAGAATAAAACATTACACAACATTAGCTAGGTGAGACCATACAACTTTTGACGTTTTATGTATAGACTTTTTAATGTTACATACACAAGGCATTCATATTGGTACAAAAATGCCTCAGTGATCCAGCCATTCCTTTAAGTTTCCCCAATTTAAATGTTTCAAAACTGACAATGAAAGAACAATATTAATAATAAATTGTAAAAATTGAACCCGTATTACAGAGTAGTATTTTCATCTAGATGTATAAAGCATTAATACTTCATATTAAAAAGTTCACTTCATATGTTTTGAACAACTTAAAATTGTCAGCTTTCTGCGTGCAATTCTTTAACAGTTGCAGATATGCAAACACTTTTTGTTAGCAACAATGTCAATGGTCCATTCATTACATTCTACATAATACAGTCCATAGCACTTCAGATTTCTTGAAATGTGCAGTTACACAATAAAGCTGTGGTAGCAGGCATATCTACTTTAGCTCCAGCATACATCTTAACTGTACATTTTGAATCAGTTTGCAGTTCATCAACGTGGGAATTAAGCAGCTTCTCCAACACTCGGGCTCGTTCTTCTTCTTCTTTGAGGAAATGCTCTGTTACTGAAGAAATGTCTGACATCTCTGTGGGATTCTAAACATTACAAAATAAGTAACTCACGTCAATTACACAAGTCACATCAGTTACACTTGCCCTTCAATTTGAAGCACAACATCAATAAGTTAGCTGAACTTCAGCGATCTCATTAAATGGCTGTTCTCATTTTATTACTTGAAAATCATAAATTGCTTCATCTTTTTGAACAAAATTGCAACAAAATTTGTAGTCATGTCAGATGTTGGTTCAAAAATGGTTCTTTGCTCTGTAAATTGGGAATTTAATGGAGATATGCTAAACACAGTGCAACTACTTTTAATTCACTGACTAGACAGTAGTCAAGCAGATCTCCCACTTTTTCTGCAATTTGCTGGGCTTTCATTGAGATGAAAATGGCATATGCCTGTGTGAGTGTGGCAGTGGGGGAAGGCTATCCACTGGAAAATGCAGCATAAGATAGCAGAGTAAAATTTACCTCAACGGAATTTTGTAATAAGGCCGGCACATCTGCATCTTCTCCATGGAATTCTCTTCCTGCTTTATTGATTACATTGAAAATTGCTGACCACACAGCTTTTGTTTTGTGGTTCTCATTTTAGAAGATATAAATGGTTCCCTCTTCTAGTTATTCGTCCTCTCAATTTTAAACTTACCATCTTTATTCCATTATGGAAAAGACCTACCTTTGGTCCTTGCAAATTACCGCACCATTTGCAAAGCCCTTTGGTAAGTTAGTGAATATATTGTCAAAGCCCAGCTCCCTAATTAGATCTATTAAACCAGACTTCTATCACTGTAACAGCACTGAAATAGACCTAATCGAAGCAGTAATGACAAACCTCTTTGACTGTGGTGGACTATTCCACCTTAACTTCTTTGAAGCTTTTTTGCACCATCGGTTGCCCAATCAACCCAGAGGCAGCCAGCTGCCTTCTCAGCAGTACAGCCATCAGCACCCACCTACGTGGAGCTTGCTCCACATTCTTTTACTCGCTTTAACTAAGTGCCCCAAAATCTAACAGGCTTTGACACTTTGCTGATGAGACCTAATGAAAACTTTGCATAAACCATGCCCCTAATACTAGGAAGCAACTATTAGAATTCCCTGTTCTCTGAATATTACAGTATTCACAAATTATTGGCTTACACAGTACAAATGAACATAACCCCCCCCCCCACCCTCAAAAAGTTTTCATTACTATTTTCTAACCACCAATTCTTTTTCCCTTCTCATTCATTGCATGAACACAATCTTAGCATCCACTTGAATCGCAAGCTGTCCCTGGGCTTTGATTCACTTCCCTTTGACACAGCTGTGGTGGTTGTGCTTTTATCTGTATAGACACATGATGGAATTCCTACTCTGTGTCCTTCCTCCATTTTTAGAACTCCTTAGAACTATTTAATCAAGACTTTGGTCACAATTCTTAATATCTCCTTCATCCTGGCATTTACTTTTGTCTGATTACACCTCTGGGAAGCATTTTGAGGCATGGCTTCTCATCAAAGTGCAATATAAGTGCAAGCTGTTACATTACATGAAAATATGTTTCATGTTATAAAGTACATTTCTTCAAACCACAGATTATGTTATGATGAAGCATAATGACATTCTAAAATGCTCTATTTTGATTGTTTCAAAATATAATACCAATGAGTTACTTGATTATTGTTGATAGGCGACATTGTGGGAAAGCCAAGCATTTCCATGTAGAGACACATGTAAGGTTAGATGCCATGTCTCCTGCATCCTTCCTATGTATTTCCTAATTGTTTCAAGGACAAGATGAAGGACATCGTATTTCTGGGGAAGAGAAATATCTGTTTTCTCCATAACTAAAGAGACACTATGAAATTATGGAAATAGATCACTTGGTAACCTATAATTTTTAAAAATGGAATTTTATAGTGATAATAAAAAAATTTGCTAACCATAACCTAGCTACAAATAAAGATTATCTCTCTCCAGCAACTAATAATTACTAAAAATGCCAAATGTTTGTAGTCTCCAAAATCAATTACTCCAAAGTCTGCTTGGCTGGTCTGTATAGTGTTCAATTTAAGGAAACCTTTTAGATCAATTTATTCCTCATGGTTTAGGCTCGAATGACTTTCCAAAATGCAAGCTTATTACTTTCACACAAAATACAGATTTTGTTTTATACCTTCAAGGGATGTAGGCATTAAAGCTAGGCTAATATTTATTGTCCATCCTCGACAGATTTGGAAAAGGTGATGAAGCTGCCTTCTTGTACTGTAGCAGTCCTTGAATTTTAGGGACACTCAGTTGTTACGTAAGGAGTTCCAGGATTTTAACCAGTGACAGCAAAGGAATGGTGATGAAGTAAAGATGGTGTGAGTTGGAAGGAAACTTGCATTAACTGGTAATATCATGTGTCTGTTGCCCTTGATTGTCTAGGTGGTAAAGGTAATGGGTTTAGATGGTGCTGGGTTTAGATGGTGCTGGTGCATGAGCCTTGGTGAGTTATTATAGTTAGTTATTACAGATGCATGATAAACACATACACATAATTTCCTACCTTATTATACTCAAGTAATAGTTCAGAGATTATTACCTTTGAGGATCTTTTTATTTTGATGCTAGTTCCTCATACTCACTATGAAGAATGCCTTTCCTAGTTCTACCCTTGTCATTGGTACTGACATGGACCACAAGTCACTGAATTGTTCCCCTCCCACAGTAGAATATGTCCAGAACCCAAAAACTAGGCAGGTACAGTCATATAGACTGTCACTCCTTGCTCTCGTGAATAATGTCAATCCTCCTCACTTTGCTATCTTCTTCCCCTACTACTTCCCTTGTTGCTTTTTCCAGTTAAATAGATTCCTATACCACATCACCATGGCCAGTTTGCTGATCCACTCTGCAGCCCCCACTCTAATCCAAACAGGCTGGTAGACCCTCAAGCCTTTTGAACAACGGAAGAGTGTGACAGTCTGCTTTCTGAATCTAATTATCTGTCTCGCTACCCTAACAATTGTACCAAATGGCAACACAGTGGCTCAGTGGTTAGCACTGCTGTATCAGTGCCAGGACCTGAGTTTGATACCACCCTCAGGCAACTGAGGGTTTGCACAATCTCCCCATGTCTGTGTGGGTTTCCTCCCAGTCCAAACTTGTGCAGTCAAACAGTCCAAAGATGTGCATGTTAGGTGGATTGGCTATGCTAAATTGCCCACACTTTCCAGGGATGTGTAGGCTAGGTGGATTAGCCATGGGAAATGTGGAGTTACAGGGCTAGGAAAGGGATATGGGTCTGAGGGAATGGTCTTTGGAGGGTCGGTGTGGACCCAGGCCGTATGGCGTGTGTCTACGCTGTAGGGATTCTATGAATATGTGATTGAAACATTGGTGTGGGAGAAATTAGTTCTTGTTCATGGCCCACTGGCACCAGTACTGGGGAAAGTTAAGGGTGTGTCATTAAGAAAATCTACATCTGAACTATTTGCATAATTAAGGAACTTTTAGTTTCAAACTAAGTAGTGGCTGCAAGAGATCAAATGTAGAAACATGTTGTGTATCAATGACTACAGACAAAGTCAGACAGGAAAACACTCTTATGAAAAACAAATGAGAGAGAATGGCAGGAAGGGACAAAGATAAAAAGCCAGGAATACACAGACAATAAAGATTAGATGTTATAAAGATTACAAAAAGACAAAACTGAAGGCTCTGTATCTGAATGCATGTGTCATTCAAAGCTAAGTAAATAAATTGATAGCGCATATTGAAGTGAATACATTTGATCTGATAACCATTGTGGACACATGGGTGCAGGATGACAAAGACAGAGTCCTAAATATTAAGGAATAAATTAAATTAAAGAAAAATAAGAAGCTAGGTAAAGGCAGTGGACAAAGCGGTGGATAATCCTTGATGGCATTTGTGCAATAGTTAGAGATGGCTTTGGTTCACAGATCAGGAAATTAGAATTGTTTGGATGGAAATGAGCTTTACAATCTCACAATGATACAACACAGAACTATGACTCCACAAAAAATGAACACGTAGCAATCAATTCATTATATAGAACACGGTCATATACTTAGCTAACTTGACAGAACTGTGGCTGTTTTACTTGTAACAGAAGTCAATTTATATCTCTGTGCTTTCTTTGTAGTTTTTCCCAAGTATGTTTACATATCTCTGCAGTCACTTGTTTTAATAGTAAAACACTGAAAATAGCAGTGGTACAGATGAAAACAGAGAATCTTTATTATTATGTTTTGTTATTATTTAAAGATCTGCTGATGAGAGTTCAGGACCGGCATGTTCCAGAAAGGGGGAATTACAAGGATGGCAAGGTAAGGGACCCTTAGATAATGAGGGAGGTTGTGAATTAAATCAACAGGGATAAAGAAGCATCTGTAAGGCCTAGAAAGCTAAAATTTGATAGGGTCTATGAGGAATGTTAAGAAAGTAGGTAAGAACTCAAGCAGGAAATTAGAAGAGCAAGGAAAGGCCATGAAATTATCTTGGCATTCTACACATATATTGAAAACAAGAGGATAACTAGGGAGGATGTAGGACCACTCAAGCATAAAGGAGGAAACTTGTGCTTAGAGGCAGAGGATGTGGGCAAGATCCTAAATGAGTACTTTGCATCAGTATTCACCCAGAAGAAGGATACGGAGGATAGTGAGATTTGTATGGAGTATGCTAGAATATTTTAAGTCACAGAAGAAGTGGTATAGGATCGCTTGAAGAGTATTAAGATGGATAAGTCCCCAGGGTCCATTGGTATCTACTCCAGGTTTTGAGAGAGGCAAGAGAGGAGATTGCTGGGGCCTTGACCAAGATCTTTGTATCCTCGTTAGGCACTGCAGAGGTCCTAGAGGACTGGCAAGTAGCTAATGTTTTTCCTCTGTTCAAGAAGGGAAATAGGGTTAAGCCAGGAAACTAAAGACCATTAAGTCTCACATCGGCGGTTGGGAAGCTATTGGAGAAGAATTCTTAGGGATGGCATTTACATGCATTTGGAAAAGCATGGCCTAATTAGGGACAGTCAGCATGGCTTTGTGCAGGGCAGGTCATGTCTTTCTAACTTGATTGAATTTTTCGGGGAAGTGACGGTGAGATTTTTCGGGGAAGTGAGGCAAGAGCAGTGGAAGTTATTTACATGGATTTTAGTAAGGCTTCGACAAGGTCCCTCATGGTAGGCTCATCCAGAAGATTAAGATGCATGGGATCCACAGTGACTTGGCCATGTGAATTCAGAATTGGCTTGCCCCTAGACAGTAGTGGTGGAAGGGTGTTTTTCTGGCTGGAATTCGGTGACTGGTGGTGTTCCACAGGGATCCATACTGGGACCTCTGCTGTTTGTGATATATATAAATGACTTAGATGAAAATGTAGATGGGTTGGTTAGTAAGTTTGCAGACGATACAAAGATCGGTGGAGTTTTGAATAGTGTAGAAAGTTGTCAAAAGATACAGCGGGATATAGATCAATTGCAGATATGGGTGGAGAAATGGCAGATGGAGATTAATCCAGGTAAGTGTGAGGTGCTGCACTTTAAGAGATCAAATGTTAAGGAAAGGTATACAGTTAATGGGTTCAGAGATAGTAGGAACTGCGGATGCTGGAGAATCTGAGATAACAAGGTATAGAGCTGGATGAACACAGCAGGCCAAGCAGCATCAGAGGAGCAGGAAGGCTGACGTTTCGGGCCTAGACCCTGAAGA
>NC_063337.1:61726749-61792760 GCF_021869965.1 Rhincodon typus | reverse complement strand
CCCGAAACGTCAGACTTCCTGTTCCTCTGATGCTGCTTGGCCTGCTGTGTTCATCCAGCTCTACACCTTGTTATCTTGTATACAGTTAATGGCAGGACCCTGAACAGCATTGATGTACAGAGGGATCTTAGGGCTCAAGTTCGTAGCTCCCTGAAAGTGGCCACACAAGTAGATAGAGTGGTAAAGAAGGCATATGGCATGTTTGTCTTGATTGGCTAGGAAATTTAATACAAGAGTCAGGATGTCATGTTGCAGCTTTATAAGACTTTGGTTAGGCCACACTTAGAGTATTGCATTCAGTTCTGGTCACCATACTACAGGAAGGATGTGGAGAGGGTGCAGAAGAGGTTTACCAGGATGCTGCCTGGATTAAAGGGTATGAGCTATAAGTCTAGAAAATCTTGGGTCGTTTTCTCTGGAGCAATGGAAGCTGAGGGGACACTTGATAGAAAAATTATGAGATGCATCAATAAGGTTGACAGTGAGAATCTTTTTCCCAGAGTCAAAATGTCTGATATTAGGGGGCATGCATTTATGGTGAGAGGGGGAAAGTCTAAAGGAGACCTGAGGAGCAAGTTTCTTTTTTCTACAGAGAGTGGTAGGAGTCTGGAACATATTGCCAGGAATGGTGGTTGAAGCAGATACGATAAGGGAATTTAAGGGACTTTTAGATAAGCACATGAATATGGAAGGAATGGTCAGATATGGACCAAAGGCAGGCAGAAGGGATTAGTTTAATTTGGTGTCATGTTCGGCACAACATTATGGGCCGAAGGGTCCGTTCCTGTGCTGTCCAGTTCTATGTTCTATTATCCGTACATGTAATGTGGGAATCACTGGCTAGTGCAGCATTTGTGGCCCATCCCTAATTGCCCTGGAGCAGGTAGCAGTGAGCTGTCTTCTTGAATCTTTACAGTCCTTGCGTGTAGGTACATTCACAGTGTTTTTAGGAAGGGAGTTCCAGGATTTTGATCCAGCGACAGTGAAGGAGGAATAATATTGTTCCAAATTAGGATCGTGAGTATCTTGAAGGGAAACTTGCCCATGGTGGTGTTCCCATGCCTGATCCCTTTGTCCATCTTGGTTGTAGAGTTTGTGGTCCTAGAAGATGCTGGAGTCACATCCAGGTTGCAGTGCATCTAAAAGATGCACACTGCTCCGACTATGTGTTGGTAGTGAAGGGAGAAATGGTGGATTGAGCGTTAATCAAGGCAGGCTGTTTTGTCTTAGATAGTGTCAATCTTCTTGAGTGTGGTTGGAGCTGCATTCATCCAGGCAAGTGGGGGGTTATTCCATCTCATTCCTGACTTTTGATCAAAGCTGCATGGCCACAGCGGATCTTAGACATTGACACAGAAGTAAACAAAATCAAAGGGAACATAGGTCATGAGGTGCATTTCTTGCCTCAGAATTCGAAGTCTCTGACCTGCCATTGTAGCTACCATATTGATATGACTGGTCTAGTTCATTTTCTAGTCAATGGTTTCACAGGTCGGCGCAACATCGAGGGCCGAAGGGCCTGTACTGCGCTGTAATGTTCTATGTTCTATGTTCTACAGGATGTTTAGAGAGTGGGAAATTTGGTGATGACAATGCCATTGAACATCAAGGGAAGAAGGTTAAATTTTCACGTGTCAAAGATGGGCACTGCCTGGCTTGAATGTTACTTGTCGCTTACTAGCCCAAGTGCAGATATTATCCAGGTCTTGTTGCATATGCATATGAACTGCTTCAGTATATAAGGAGTCAAGAATGATGCTGAACATCATCAGCGAACACCCCACTCTGACTTTATGATAGAAGGAAGGTCATTCATAAAACAGCTGAAGATGGTTGAGCATAGGACACCACCCTGAGGGATTCCTGCAGTAATTTCCTGGGCCTGAGAACATCAAACTCTAACAATGACAATCATTTTCCTTTGTGCAAGGTACAACTCCAAACAGCAGAGAGATTTCTCTCTGATTCCCATGCTTACAGTTTTGTTAAGATTCCTAGATGGTATGTTGATTGAATGCTACATTGATGTCACAGATAGTCACTTCCACATTACTTCTGCAATTCACCTCTTTTGTCCATAATATACATCTAGGCTGTAATGAGGTCGGCAGTTGAATGACCCTGGCTGAACCCAAAGTAAGTGTCAGTGAGCAGGTTGTTATTCTGGGCGAATGGATGCAGGAGTGATAACTGTTTTTGCTGTACTGAGCTGAAAAATAATAGAAAATCAAAAATTCCAAGATTATGCTCAACAGATTAGCATGGTAGATGACGAATCACAAATAGAATCTTGTGTTTTCAGCAACTAATTTCAATGAAGTTGCAAGAGAAAACTTCTTCACAATTGAAGGTTTTGTTTTATTTGTTCACAGGGTGTCAGCACTGCTGGCTAGGACAATGATTGTTGCCAAGGCAGCAGTTAAGAGTTAACCACAAAACCAAAGAGCTATGGATGCTGAAAATCAGAAACAAAACCAGAAATTGCTAGCAAAGTGCAGCAGGTCTGGCAGCATCTGTGGAGAGAAAACTAAATTAACATTTCAAGTCCAATGATCCTTCTTCAGAAGAGTTAACCACATTGCTGTGCATCTGGAATCACACTTAGGCCAGACCATGCAAGGATGGCAGATTTCTTTCCCCAAAGGACATTAGTGAACCAGAAAGCTTTTATGACAATTCACAGTGGTTACATGGTTGCTATTAGGGGAGAGAATCATAGAATCATACAGTACAGAAGGCGCCCTTAAGCCCATCAAGTCTGTACTGCCAGAAATACAGTACTACCTATACTCGTCCCACTTTCCTGCACTGGTCTCATGGTGTTGAATGTGCACATTTCAAGTGCACATCCAAGTACTTCTTAAAAAAGTTGAGGTTTCCCACATCATCTGCCCTTCTCATACAGTACATTCCAGACCCCTACCACCCTCTGGGTGGATGAGTTTTACTTCAAATCCCCTCTAAACCTCTCACCTTTCACTTTAAAATTAAGCCCCCTTGTTACTGACGTTTCAACTAAGGCCCTCTTGACGACTTACTTTTCTACTTAACATTGTACCATTAGAACTTTTAGCTACCGTACATATGTTGTCTTCATCCAAGTCATTGATATAGATTACAAATACATGGAAGTCCAGCACTGATCCATCTGGCACTCCTAGTAATAACTTGTAAACCTCAAAGTGACCTATTTATTCCCTATTTTCTGTTTCCAATCCTTCATAGAAGTTCACAGAATCCCTACACAGTGTGGAAACAGGTCCTTCGGCCCAACAAATCCACACCGACCCTCAGAGCATCCCATCCAGACCCATCCCCCTATAACCCTCCTAATCTACACATTCCTGAACACTATGGGCAATTTAGCATGGCCAATCCACCTAGCCTGCACATCTTTGGACTGTGGGAGGAAACCAGAGCAGCCGGAAGGAACCCACGCAGAAACAGGGAGAATCTGCAAACTCCGTACAGACATTACCCAAGGGTGGAATCAAACCTTGGTTCCTGGTGCTGTGAGGCAGCAGTGCTAATATAACTAGGCAATTTTCCATATTGTCAGCTGTTATGGCTGTACTGCAACAGCTTAGCTATGGGCAAGAGAAGTTCCAGAACACAAGACTTCAGTACTATTGCTAGAATGTTGTCAGGGCCCATAGCTTTTGCAGTATCCAGTGCCTTCATCTGTTTCTGATGTCACATGAAGTGAATCAAATTAGGTGAAGATTGGCATCTACGAGGCTGGGGATCATCCAATTAGCAGGTCTTGCTGAAGAGTGCTACAGCCTCATCTTTTAAATAATACTCTCCTTTCCAATTGTTTCTGCCAAAGTGAACGACCTCATATTTTTCTACATTATACATCATCTAACAATTTTTTTGTCCAATTACTTAATCTGTCTCTCTCCCTTTTCAGATTCTTTATATCCTCCTTACAACTTGTATTCCTACTTATCTCTGCATCATCTGCAGATTTGGCCACAATACAGCCTGTCCCTTTACAGAAATCATGAAGCAGTTGAAACCCCCAGCATTGATTCTTGTGGCACTCCAATAGTTAGTTAGCCATCTTAAAAATGACCCATTTATCATGAATCTCTGTTTCTTCTTACTTGGCCAATCCATTGTCCATGCTAATATGTTGCCATGGCACCAAGAACTCTTACCTTATGCAGTAACCTGTAAAGTAGCACCCGAAGGAATGTTTTTTTGGAAATCTAAATTCACTACATCACTGACTCCCCTTTATCCACTCTGCTTCTTGTGTCACTAAAGAAGTCTAATAAATTTGTCAAACATTATTTCCCTTCACAACACCTGTTGACTTTGATGACTAAGACTAATCATTCAGTTTTATGATTCACTAAATATTCTCCTACTACCTCATTAATGATGGATTCAAGCATTTTCCCAACAACAGACAGTAGATTAAATGGCCTGTAGTTTTCTGCTTTCTGTCACATTAATTTCTTGAATAGAGGAGTTAAATTTGTGGCTTTCCAATTCTAGTGAATCTAGTGAATTTTGAAAAGATTGCAACCAATGCAACTGTTATCTCTGTAACTATTTCCATTATAAGACCTCAGGATGCGGACCATTGGGTTCAGCAGACTTGTCAGACAATTTTCTTGTAAATGTGTTTGTTTTAAGTTCTTCCCTTTTGCCTCAGGTTTCTACTATACTAGGGATGCCTTCCATGACTTCTGTATTGAAGACTGATATACTTGTTCAAATTCACCACAGTTTTCTTCTTTCCCATTATTAATTCCCTGGTCTCACCTCCTCTAAAGGACCGGTGTTTCTTTTCAGTGTTTCCTTACTTTCTGTATACTGTGGAAGCATTTACTGTCTCATATCTATATTTCTTGCTAGGTTTCATATATTCCAATTTCTCCCTTTTTAAAAAGTTATCCTTTGCTGTTTTATTTAAATTTTCCTAAACAATTAAGTTACCATGAATCTTTATAACAACGTAGGTCTTTTCTTTCAATTTAGTACTATTTCTAATGTGCACTGCTAGCCTCAGATGGTGTATCCTTCTTGGACAGTCTTTATTTTTCAATGGAATACATTGTTCTTGGGATTTATAAATTAGCTCCTTAAATGTCTGAGAGACAGTAAGAACTGCCGATGCTGGAGTCAGAGATAACACAGTGTGGAGCTGGAGGAACAAAGCAGGACAGGCAGCATCAGAGGAGCAGGAAAGCTGACGTTTCGGGTCGGGACCCTGCTTCAGAAATGCGGGAGAGGAAAGGGAGCTCTGAAATAAACAGAGAGAGGAGCAATGGGGCTGAGGAAGGTAGGTGGCATGGTGATAGTTGAGTGTAGGTAGGCAGTGGTGGGGATTGGTCAGTGAGGTGGGAGAAGCAAATAGATGGGCGAGAAGAGAAGATGGACAGATCTAGGAGGTCATCCCTGCCTCCTTGACCTGTCCATCTTCTTTCCCACCTATCCATTCCTCCCACCTCACTGACCAATCCCCACCACTGCCTACCTGCACTCAACTATCACCATGCCACCTACCTTCCTCAGCCCCACCACTCCTCTCTCTATTTATTTCAGAGCTCCCTTTCCCCTCTCCCATTTCTGAAGCAGGGTCCCGACCCGAAACGTCAGCTTTCCTGCTCCTCTGATGCTGCCTGTCCTGCTGTGTTCCTCCAGCTCCACACTGTGTTATTCTTAAATGTTTGCCTTTGATTCCTCTTCATCTTATCACTTAATCCATTTTCCTATTCCATTTTAGCCAATTTCCTACCCTTGTAATTATTTTTATTTCAGTAGCAGAAAACTCCTGAGATCTATATTGCATATGGCGCCGAATAGAAATCTATAATGAGCATTGATTCCACAGTCTAATTGATCAATGCCTATGAGTTACAGCCCTACACCTCTTGAGTATGGCAAATACGCTAAGAACAAACAGTTTACTCCACCAAACCCAAAGTAACCATTGGTTTGGCGATTGGAGTCCACACATCACATCGTCCTGAATTGACATGCATTATCACCAGTGATTAATATCAAATAATTATTGTATTTTTAAGTCAGGTGAAAACCCTTACTTTGTAATAACAACATTTAGTGGGAATAGTTAAAAATAAAGGATGTTCTTCATATCTATTTACTTTTATGAATGATTATTAGTTTTTAAATCACTAAGTTTGTGTACAATTCTTACTGGGCTAAATCTTTCTTCAGTGCTTGAATTCTTTGTGATTCTGAAACATATAGTATCTATGTTTTTACTAATGCTTAAGTTTTCAAAACCAACATTGTTTCAGAACGAATATCTTCCTTAATACTTAGAATCACAAAATAATACAGCACAGAAGGAAGTTGTTCAGCCTACCATGCCTTTTCAGGCTCTTCGAAAAACATGTAAGTTAGTCCCTTGCTCCATCCTCATAATTCTCCATGTATTTTTCCTTTTTAAGCATTTATTCAATTCTCCTTTGGTGGTTACAATTGCATCTTCCTCTACTGCCCTTTCATGCAGTATATTCAAGATGCAGGCGGATCAACAGGCAAAGGTCACACAGATTGGCAAAAGAATTACTTCATTTCCTATCCCTCATATTATGGACTTTTATGTATGACTCCATCAGCTCAGTGTCACAAGAAATGGTCCACCCATCAACTAAGACATCAGGGGAGCTTGCTCAGGATGAAATGGTCACCCTGCTCTGAGTATACTATCCAATGTTGGACTTTGCGAAAAAAAGATTGACTTAGAGTCATAGAGTCACACAGCACAGAAACAGATCCTTCAGTCCAACCAGTCCATGGTGGCCATAATCCCAAACTAAACTAGTCCCATCTGCCTCCACTTGACCCATATTCCTCCAAACATTTCTTATTCATATATGTATATAAATAGTACTTTTAATGTCCCAAAGATGTTCACAGCCAAAATATTTGAAGTGAAACCAATGTGGAGCATGGTCAAATACAGCAGTAAATCTTGGCAAGTTTGAAAATATAGCAAATATGAGTAACAACCAATCCAGCTATCTTTCCCTTTACAGTTTTAGAAATAAAGGTTAGTCAAGATACCAAGATAATTTTCCTAACATTTTAAAAAAAAACTTTATTTCACCTATTTTTCTAACCGACCTGGATGCTACCGCTGCACCACAAGAGGGTCCCCAAGACAACACTTATATTTTTTAATTTTTATTTTTATTTAACCTATTTTTTCTAATCAACCTATTCAGAGAGATGTTATTACACATCTCTGGAGCAGGTGAGACTTGAAACCTGGTCCCTCCGTCAAGTTGTAGAGACTCTACCACTATTTGACAAGAGGGTCCCCAAGATAACTCTTCTACCTATTTTTTCTAATCAACCTGTTCAGAGATGTTATTACACACCTATGGAGCAAGCGGGACTTGAACTGAGACTTCTTAGTCCAGAGATAGGGACTCTGCCTCTGCATCACGAGAGACACTCTAAGATAACTCTTCTTTTCCTTGAATAGTTATGGATTCCACCTGAACAAGCACACAGTAATGCTTCACCCAGCGAGCAGTATCTCTGTTAACGCACATTTCCTCAATGCTGTTATATCACTTTGATAACAGTATTTGAATTTTCAACTTGGAGGTGAACTTGCTGCCATCAAATGAATCTGTGCTGGTGCTCCTCCTAGCCGTCAGTGCACAATGGCACCTCCCTGACACCTTGAAGAGAAGGCTCACCTAGAAGCTAAGCAAGGTGCTTCATCCCTTCTTGCTGAGTTTGTAAGATTAATATACAAGTTCTTAAAATCATAAACACTCACCGGAGCCAGGAAACTCTCCTCAGGATGGATGCAGGTTGGAGAAATGTCAGGGATATTTACACTTGTGATATCACTGCTATGCCAATAAGAAGTGCTGTTAGCTGTCAATAGTTTTGAAGAAGTTGGCTTCCTTTCTGGTGAGTACTCCCTGTTTTTTTTGCCTGCAAATCCAGGTACAGAATTTCTCAAGTTATTTTGAATGCTGTAGCCCTTCTGAAGGTTCCTAATTTTCCCCTCATAATGATGTATAGTTTCATCTAGTTTGATTTTCATTGTGTTCATTTGTTGTTCATTTTCTTGTCGAAGTTTCTTAACTCTCCTAAAATTCTCAAAACAGAAGTAGACATAACTTCATTAAATTTCTCACTGATAAAATCCAATTGTACAATTTCTTTTTCCAAGAACACATACATCCTCTCTTACCAACACAAGCCTTATTAATGCTTTAAAAAAGTCCCAATTCTCCTAAAAAAGAGGGATATGATTTTACTGCTGGCTGCCATCCTGCATCTCACCAAGTGGCATTCATTACATATAATTTCAGTGAGTTAGTGTGGCTTATCCCTTGTTCATCTTGCAGAAATAACTGAACAATAGATGATCAACTTCTTTTTACATGGTACATATAAGTGAATAAAATGATCCAAGTATAGAAAGTTGATTTATGCCTTTTTACCAAGCATCATTGAGGCATCCTAACATCAGCTATGTCAAAATAGGCAGGACAATGGTCCTGAAACCTTGGCTTTGTAACAGGAAAATCAGTGCATCAACCTATTAAGCCTTTAAGAGATCTTGCTCAGAATGAAGTGGTTATCTCACTCTTATCCTGTGCATGTTCATTAGGAGTCATGGACTATATAAATTTGGTAAAAAGTCTGTGAATCAATTGTCACAATAGCCCATCTGGTACCCATCATAAATGCACAGAATGAAATGAAATCTGCCTTCATTACCTGGTCTGACCTACGTACGATTACAAACCCAGAACAATGTATTTACACTCAACTGCCAGGAGAGGTAGTAAGATGTCAATTAGGGACATTAATAAGTCAATTGATATCTATTATCCCTGACCCCACCACAAAATTTGTGGCAGCTCAGTGATTAAATATGTCTCCAATGCCCTTGAAAAGATACGGAGCAAAAACCTGTATTCACCCATAGCATTCTATATGGTGGGGTAGTTGGTCTATCTTACAATCAGGCACTCTGCCAGATTGAAAGACCTGGCTTCAAGCAGAGAGTTGACTACTGAAAACCATGCACCTGCCCTCGCCTGATCCCTTACCCTGTGATCCCCACCTCAGGATCCTTATCCTGCTTTCAACAACCACTGCCTGGTGTTCCTCCGTGATCCTGGGAATCACATGGGAGAAGTACTGCCAGCAGCCATTGACACTAGCTACTGAGTGGTCAGCAATTCTTGTCGGGTGATTTTTGCCACTTGGGACCTCAACTGTGTTGAAGGCCTAATAGTGGCCAATTAAGTGCCTGAAGGGTGCCTGATTCCATCTGGCCTAACCCATGGGACTGATGGGTATTCCCCCCTTGTTCTCTGACTGGAGCAGAGATCACTATTGGCCTGGCAGAATTCTGGATTGAGAGTTTGGGCACAGCAAGATCAGCTGTCTTCTCCTTTGTCATGGTCTAAAAACTTGTACCTTACTTTCGATGAGTTTCTGTCTCAAGTAGGTCATATGAATTTATCTCTGGACAGGGTTAACAGGAGGTGCATTTCAAACAATTACATTTTACCTCAGATTAATGGAGGCAGTTTAACACATGATAATCTTAAGAAGTCCAGCAGTTCATATCCTTCCGAAAGCGTGGTGCCCAGAACTGGACACAATTGAGGCCATCCTGTTATTTAAGTTCGGCATAGCTTTGTTGCTTTTCTACAGTATGCGTCCATTTACAAACTCACTCTCCCACATGCCTTTCTAATGTTTTCTCAAGACTTTCAAGCATTTGCTCATGAATACTTTGAGGTCCCTATACTCCTGCACTCCCTGTGAAATTGTATCCTGGTAAATCTCACCTGCACCTCTTCAGAACTTCCACAGCCTTCCAGTAATGTGGCGACTAGCATTGAATGCAATACTCTAAATGTGGCCTAACCAAAGCCTTTTAAAGCTGCAACAATATATCCTGACTTGTACTCAATGCCCTGACCAATAAAGGCAAGCATGCCTTTTCATCCAAGTCATTTATATGTATCACAAATAGCAGGTGTCCCAGTATGAATCTGTATACCACTAGTCAGGGACCTCCATCCAGAAAAACACCCTTGCATCACCACCCTCTGCCTTCTATGGGCAAGCCAATTCTAAATCCAAGTGGCCAAATCACTGTGGATCCCATGCATCTTAATCTTCTGGAAGAGCCTACCTTGAGGGACTTTGCCAAAGCCTTACTAAGATCTATGCAGACAATATCCACTGCTCTCCCATCATTGTTCACCTTCGTCACCTCCTCGAAAAATTCAGTTAAGTTAGTACAAAGCCATACTGACTGCCCCTAATTAGGCCATGGTTTTCCAATGAGTGTAAATCTTATCCCTAAGAATTCTCTCCAATAGCTTTCCAAACACTGATGTAACACTCAACAGTTCATAATTTCCTGGATTATAACTAATTCCCTTCTTGAACAGAGGAACAACATTAGCTACTCATAAATCCTCAGAGACCTCTCCAGTGGCTAGCAAGGATACAAAGGTCCCAGCAATATCCTCTCTTTCCTCTCTCAATTTCCTAGGGCAGACGCCATCAGGCCCTGGGGAAATATCCACCTTAATGATCTCAAGAAACCCAACACCACTTCTTTCTTGATCTTAAAATGCCCTAGCATATTAGTATGCTCCACACTAATCTGACTATCCACCATGTCCTTTTCCTGGGGTGAATACCGATGCAAAGTACGCATTTAGGATCTCGCTCACATCCTTCGCCTCCAAGCACAAGTTCACTCCTTTAACCTTGAGTGGTCCTATCCTCTCCTTAGTTATTCTCTTGTTTTTAATGTATGTGCAGAATGCCTGGGGATTCTCTTTAACCTTACTTGCCAAAGGTCATTTCATGGCCCCACCTTGTTCTCCTAATTCCCTGCTTGAGTTCTTTCCTATTTTCTTTATATTCCTCATGGCCCCTGTCCGATTTCAGTTTCCTAAACCTTACATATGCTTCTTTTTCCCTGTTGACTAAATTCACAGCCTCCTTAGTTATCCAAGGTTCCCTTATCTTGCAATCCTTGTCCTTTAGAAATTATCATTTTTTATTTATTTATCCGCAATTTTTTTGGGGGATAGTGGGAGCAGACAGTATAAATGGAGTGTCCCAATCAGACTGACTGCCAATTTTAAACTGTATATGGCAGTGACTCCTGTCTCAAGCTGGCATGATTCTCTTTATATACACAGATTAAACTTTGATAAAAACAATGCAGGTGAGACTGAAACAATGCAGTTTCAAGTCACCCCTCCCCAGCATTCTCCTGGCAAATGTCCAAGCTATTGAAAGCAAAATGGATGAACTCAGATCTAGACTTACCTTCCAGAAGGAACGGAGAGATTGCTGCGTGCTCTGTTTTACAGAGACATAGCTCATTCCTGCTATACCTGACTGTGCCTTGCAAGCTGAGGAGTTCTCTATACATTGCATGAACCACACGGCATCCTCAGGCAAGGCAATGGGCAGAGGGGTATGCCTCTTAATCAATACCTCCTGGTGCTCAGACTTGGCGACCCTGGTGAGCCACTGCTCCCAGACCTAGAATACCTTACAGTGAAATGCTGACCCTACTATCTGCCATGTGAGTTCACCTCTACCATCCTGACAGCAGGCTACATACCACCCCAAGCGGAAGTGAAGAATGTTCTGGATGAAATTTACTCCGCTACAGATATTCTGGAGACAAAATTCCCCAATGCCTTGTTCATCGTGGCAGGTGACTTCAACTAGGCCAACTTCAAGAGGATGCTGCCAAAATAACAGTAATATGTCTCCTGTCCCACTAGAGTACCAAACATCCTTGGCCACTGCTACACAACCATCAAAGACGCATACCGCTCCATACCCTGTCCACACTTAGAAAAATCGGATCACAATGCTGTGTTCCTCCTCCCGGCTTACAAGCAGAAGATGAGGTCAGTGGATCCTTCACGGAAAGTAGTACAATGCTGGTCTGAGGCAGTGGAAGAGCTTCTATGGGACTGCTTGGAATTGGTGGACTAGACCATATTCAATAATTCAGTGGACAACATAGAAGAGTACCCCATCACCACAGACTTCATTAGCAACTATGTGGAAGACTGCATGCCAAAGAAATCAATCCATGTGTTCCCCAACTGGAAAATTCACTGACTATTGAAGACCAGACTTGCAGCATTCAAATCAGACGACACAGACCTATACAGAAAATCCAGACATGACTTCTGCAAAGCCATCAGAGGTGCCAAGAGTCAATACCAGACCAAGTTAGAAGCCCAAACCAACTATATGGACACCTGCTGCCTGTGACGAGGCATACACATCATAACAGGATATAAAATGAAGCAGAACAAGATAGTGGACAAAAACACATCCCTCCCCGATGTGCGCAATGCTTTCTAAGCTTGGTTTGAGCAGAATGTCAGTGGTGTAGTGTCACCTGCCCCAGCAGCCCTGGGCGCACCTGTTCCCTCCATCATCGCTGCAGATGTCAGATCAGTCTTCCTGCAAGTCAGCCTGAGGGAAGCGACGGGCCCGGATGGACTCCCCACCTGTGCACGTAGATCTTGTGCAGATCAGCTGGTAGAGGTATTTGCTGACATCTTCGACCTCTCCTTGCTATAAAACAAAGTCCCTATCTGCCTCAACAAGACCACTAGCATCCCAGTACCAAAGAAAACATATGCAACATGCCTGAATGACTATAGCCCAGTGGCTCTGACCTCCATAAACATGGAGTGCTTTGAGAGGCTGGTCTTGGCCCACATCAACTCTAGCCTCCCAGTCTGCCTCGATCCCCTGCAGTTTGCTTACCGGCAAAATAGGCCCACAGTGGATGCCATTTCTCTAGCCCTGTAGTCATTCCTGGAACATTGGATAACAAGGACACCTATGTCAAGTTCCTATTTATTGACTACAGCTCCACCTTCAATACCATAATCCCTTCTAGACTAATCTCAAAACTCTGAGGCCCGGGTCTCGGCTCTGCTTTCTGTAACTGGATCCTCAGCTTCCTGACCCACAGGCCACAGCGAAGATAGACAACAGCATGTCCTCCATGACAGTCCTCAACACTGGCGCATTCTCAGCCTCCTACTGTACTCCTTGTACACCCACAATTGTGTAGTCAAATTCTGCATGAATGCCATCTACAAGTTTGCTGATGACACCACTGTGGTAGGATGGATATCAAACAATATTGAGTCAGAATTCAAGAAAGAGATAGAGTGCTTGGTGTCATGGTGCAATGACAACAAGCTCGGTCTCAATGTCGGCAAAAGAAAGGAACTGATCATTGGTTTCAGGAAGAAAGGAGGAGAATGTGTCCCTATCTACATCAATGGAGCTGAGGTGGAGAGGGTCATGACTGTCAAGTTCCTAGGAGTGACAATAACCAATGATCTGTCTTGGAGCTCCAACATAGATACAATGGTCTAGAAGGCACAACAATGTCTATTCTTCCTCAGGTGGCTTAGGAAATTTGGCATGTTCATAAAGACCTTCACCAACTTTTAGAAAACCATGGAAAGCATTCGGTCTGGGTGCATAACAGCCTGATACGGTAACTGCTCTACCGACAACCGTAAGAAACTACAGAAAGTTGTGTAATGAGCCCAGGCCATCACGGAAGTCAACCTCCCACCCATTTACATTGCTCATTGCTGCAGAAAGGCTGCCAACATCACCAAAGACTCCTCCCACCCTGGTAATGTTCTCTTCCAAACTCTCCCGTCAGGCGGAAGATAGAGAAGCCTGAACACACGCACCAACAGGTTCTTCCCTGCTGCTATTAGACTGCAGAATGGACCTCTCCAACATCAAATATGTTGATCTTGTTAATAGTGATCTTGCTTTGTGCACCTCTTGTGCAGCTGTAACCTTGTATTCCTCACTGTGTCTAAGTACCCCAAGATCTGCATGTCTTCGTTTGCTCTGATCTGCCTGTACTGTTCGCAAAACAAAGCTTTTCACTGTACTTAGGTACATGTGACTACACTAAATCAAATCAAACCAAATGAAATGAGGCCCAGTCTGTGGATTTAACCTGACCAGGGCAGCAGTCATGGTCACCTGCTAGGCCAAACCTCCCAAAGTAGCAGACGAATGGAACAAATTATTATATAGAGTTTGTAACACACAAATAGGCCATAGGCTAGAATGTGTAGCAGCTGGATCCCACAAGAAAAACAATGCCAAGGATTTATGCTCCTAAGTTTGTTGCACATTTAGAACTGGAAATCAGGTCCACCATCCTAGATAGGCCACAGGGGTTGCTGAATGGCAAGGCATGGTAGTTAAAAGGACTGCCTTGATTCTCTGAGATTTGTCCCAGTTGTCTTGTTAAATATTAAGTCCTCTAGCCCTTACCCTCATTCAATAGAACAGGAAACTTCTCTTGAAACTGCAAGCACAGGCTCTTAACCCACATGTACAGGAAGCCTTTGTTTTACAAATTTAAAGGGAAGACTATTTAAATATATAAACTTGGTAGTTGTATAGGCCTTTTCAGTCTTTTGCAAGCATTTATGTTTTCTTTTAAAATCATAGATCATACAAAGCTTGGCCTTATTTACTCCTGTCCTCAGCATCACATCTCCCCCTGTCAGTTTATTGTGTTTGCCTCTAATGGACATGCATTTTTCTGGGGACCTTTCTTGTGGTGCTAAATTAAACTGACTTGTTCTCTATTTCTCCCCTAGTAATTGTTGTAAATTGTGGTTCTTAACTAGTAAGCTAGAGGCATTATCAGTGTGAACCAGCCATCCTGTACCTTAAATAAGGTAGTGATATTATCTAGAGAAGGACAATTATGGAGCGGCACATAAGCTGAAAGGACCGTCTCAAACCTTTTGAATAGAGACCATTGAACTGCTTTCCCAGTCTTTTCCTCCACCCAACACACCCATTTTTCTTTTCCTGTCATTGTCTATCCATATGTATATGCAAGGTACAGTTTATAAGGGGGTTAGAGTTTTCACTAATGGAGTTATATGCCAACGGTACATAACTGGTTATCTAGCTAGACTATTATTACAAATACTTATTCAGACCAGAAGCCTAGTCTGTACTCTTTTTCAACTTGGGTCTAAAAGACAGGTAAATTGGGGAAACCTGTGTACCTTTTAAAATCTTTAACTTTTTGATGACAATGGAAATATTGGAGCTTGATTTCCCCTGCACTACACAGTGACACAAAACAATACAACTGGGGAGTTCTGGCAGGGTACATTCAAAATCCTATTGTAGATGGCAGAATCAATTCTGGATAGAATGGTAGATATCTATCTTTCCTTTCCAGCAGAGAGTATATCTTGTGCTTGATTCTTCAGCGGACCCTCCCAAGGAAGGCAAGTCTCAGAGGGCTGCAATGTTAAGTTGGAGTTTCAATTGTTCATGATATGATTGCAGTTCTCTTTTTCTGGACAGTCACTCTTGAGATTATCCATGAAAGTTTTAACTTCCAAGTTGCAAAATTTATAATGTTAATTTTTTGATCACATGGATGGTGATTCCACACAGTGTGGTTTGCCAGCTGGAGAAAGTGGAACAGGCTATCTTTAGTGCACTTTTTCTAGCCTATTCCCCATCTGGAATGCACGGAGATTATTTGGAAGAGAACTGTACAGCACGGCACATATTCTACTACTAGAATACAGGTGTCTAACAACATTTATGTATCCGCCCCCTACGTGCTAATTCTTAACTACAGCATGCAGCCTGGCTTAGGAGTTATAGAGAAGGTCATCAGCTGTGGAGTAGATTATAAAAGCCTAGTTAAAAGGCCATAAGAGGCTCAATAACCTCTTAGGATCAGCCAGGATGAATGCATAAGCATCACAGAAATTGACATTTTTTGCAGCGTGGGAGGGTGTGATGTGTGTTTGTGGGGTTGTCTAATATGTGTGCCAAATGCACAAGGTGGCATATAGCAGACATTCCATATTGCATTGCAACAGAGGATTATAGGTTTTTCAAGGTGTGTGGATAATGTTCGGGGTTGTACTTATGAACAGATCTGTGATTTTGCAAAGATAGTTGAAAAGCGTTAGTGGCTAACAACTGACACTTTGGGCAGACAACTGAAAGCATGATTTTCCACAAAGATTCATTCCAACATCTCTTTTTCTTTGCAGGAAAAGGGAACATGGATGTTATTTAAAAAAAACTTCAAAGACAAAAAAAGCAGGCGACTTACTTACACTTGCTCGTTTGGGGTTAATTGAAATTTTAACACAGTCAATTGACCATTAATTTACATATGGTGGGCAGGCTGATTTCTCAATACCCAGGCACCCTCCAAATTATGGCACGGGATTGGCAAGTTGGTAAGCTAGTAACCTGACCTGAATTGTGTGTGTCCACACTGGAGACACAACTGGCAGGGCATGTAATATCAAATTACATACAATTATCTTTCCTTTTCAAAGACTATGGCTACTTAGCCTACCCAGGCAATGAATCTTTTGTAATATTTGAGCTGTTGAGGAAGAGTATATTTGAAAGCACTAACTGTATTTTATTGTTTGGTTGATATGAAGAGAATTAGTGTGCAGAAGTGTCTTAATTGGAGTGTATGATCCAGACAAATCATTCCCCAAGATCCTCTCAGGTTGATGGAAAAAATAATTAAATCTTTCTTATAATGACAAATGCTCTTCCACAGTTAATGTAAAAACGTTGTGAAAATGATTCTGCATTTCCCAAGTAAGACCAACATTTAAGAATCACAAATTTCTGAGACTGTGAGCATTCCAAAACGCTGAAATGCAATGAAGCACAAAAATGTCAACTTCACTGTCAGAAAGGAACTTGTATTTTCAAAGACTTGTGCTAATTAATAATAACTGCAACAAAACTTTGGAAACATCTACATTACCTGTCTTCATGTTCTTTCATCTCTGCTACAGCCTGTTGTGTATGACGAAGAGCTGCCTCATACTTCTCCTGGCTAGTCTTGGAGGACATTTCCAACTCTGCTCGTAATTTGACCAAGTCTTTCTGTAACCGTTTATTATCATACCCCAATTCACTAATAGAGGCCATGTAAGCATTTTGCATCTCCTTAACTTGATAACCTTCTATCTGCAAAGGAAGAAGTAAATGTACTGAAATACCATCAATCTTAAGAATACGTAGTCAATAATATGAAGAAACTATTTTATTGATCTTACACTGTAAAGTTCTAAATTGCATTTTTTCATAGAATATGTGAAGGAAATAATTGCATTTATGTCTGATAAATTACCGAAACAAATAACATGCTAATATATTCATAAACTCAAGTTCCTAAATTTAGACAGTGGGCAGATTAACACCTATTAAAACTGCAAAATAACACAAGACAAAAGTACATAACATACATAAGTACATGGGCTACAACACAGAGTTATCAAACAATGTTATGACACTAAGTTGGCAATTTATTATCAGTTGATTTATCCCACCCGTTTTAGAGGTGTAGGATTGGGCTTTACAATTCTCACTCAATAATTTTTCATCAGATCAGGGAAATGCAACAGTAGAATATGATATATGATCATATTATCACATTTGCTGAACTCTGCAGTTTTCCAGTGATGGATCTTCTGCACAATTTATGCATATTATTATCCCAGCAGATGTTATTAACCAGACAAGTCCAATCCTGGTCAGGGACCTGGCTTGATAAATCATATTTCTTTTGTTTTGGCTTTAACAGAATGGTCTCTCATTAAACTATAAGCACACAACGCTGCAGATTTTGCTTTCACAATAGATCAGAAATTCATTACAAAAGTACTGCAGATAGTTTGGATTATTCTATTTTATCTACTTATAAAACAAATTAAAAGATTGTAGACACAGTGAAAGTATAATCCATCAGTCCTAAAGCATTCCTTTGTAAATTGTAAAGAAACAAGACAAGTTTTGTGTGCTTCCCAAAATACCCCTCTTGGCACAATACTCAAAATAACACTCCTTGTACTGTAGCCAAAACACCGCTTGTATAATACAAAGTATCCCTGTATATAACACTTAGGTAGGTTTAAGTCATTTGAAACTTCAATTTTTAAAGAAGAATTGCAGTAGTTTTTGGAGCTACCACACTTGAGCTTCACTGCACTCAGCATAAGTAATCATTTCTGAGTTTTTATCTGGTCTGGAACCAACACTAACTATTCACTCTAAGGATCTAATTCACTATATCCACCTCTTCTTGGGAGCACCACTCTATGTAGTCATCTTGATACAAGGTCTTTCCAGTGCTAAGACTCCATCCAAAGTGATAAAGAGAATGATAATAACAGTTTTTAAGCAAGAGAATGATAGTTTCTCTTACTCTGCCAAGGACACTGGCCCCATGTTTAAAATTAGATTCCAGAATTCTGCAACAAACCTGGAAGCCGCAATATTTATTCTGCTGGTTTGCAAGCAATCTAAATGAACAAAAGTCCATTAGTGCAAAACTCATTCACTGTACAGCCAGATTTTAAAAATTACCCTGGTTATAGAAATACATGCAA
This sequence comes from Rhincodon typus, assembly GCF_021869965.1. Classification (NCBI taxonomy): domain Eukaryota; kingdom Metazoa; phylum Chordata; class Chondrichthyes; order Orectolobiformes; family Rhincodontidae; genus Rhincodon; species Rhincodon typus. The sequence goes on along the minus strand of NC_063337.1, from coordinate 61,774,272 downwards.
GTTAATTATCAACTTCAGAGACACAGTAAAACCTACTAGTTACTAGCTCAACCTCAGAAATGCAAGCTTGCAGCAATTAAAATGAACAATTATACAAATAAATCCTACAGTTTACTTTGTGTATGCACATATGAGAAGGTGCATGCTTATTCTTTACAAGAGGGAAACATAACATCAATTGCTAATTGCATATGATGAACATGAAGCACATGAAATTCAGATCTATAGCTCCCACAGAGACAGAGCTACATAAGATTCTATTGTGTCAGCCCCTTTTAGAATCTTTTAAATCTAAATTATATCTCCTCTTATTCTTCATCCAATTTTTGGAGGAGCCCTCAGCATATAGTGCTGGACCTTAAAATATGCCAGTCTACAAAATATATTCAGTCCTTTGTACTGGAAGACCAGCAAGATTCAGGCAGACCAAAGAGCACCTTGGCTGTCAAATTGTAATGTTAATCGGCCAGATTTACTACACAGGTGAGTCCGATATCCCTGCCTTTCCAGATGGCTGGCCTGCTTTATGCATTCTGGCTACTGTGTCAAAACTAGCAGCTGCCACTAATGTATACAGGTATTAAAGCCAGCTATATTGACATACTAAAAGTGGCAGAAAATATGAAGGTGGCTATTAATAGCTTCATATTTTCTACCACTTAGAGTAGTGTACTGATAGTGTGACCTGGCTTTTTATCCAAGAGCTGTTATTGAATGTCTTCAAAGGGCATTGAAGCCACATTAGGTGGAGGTAGCTATTACGAGGGGGCATAGTTTTAAAGTGAGTGGAGGTAGATATAGGGGAGACGTCAGAGGTAGGTTCTTTACTCGGAGAGTGGTAGGGGCGTGGAATGCATTGCTGGAGAGGGTAATGGAGTCGGCCTCATTAGGGGCATTTAAGCGGCAATTAGATAGGCATATGGATGATAGTATAAGGTAGGGGTGGAGGTTAGATAGACCTTAGGTTTAGGGTAAAAGTTCGGCACAACATTGTGGGCTGAAGGGCTTATACTGTGCTGTACTGTTCTATGAGCTCCATAACCCTCTCAGACAGCCCAGTTTTTGAGAAATCAGTCCTTGCTTTTTACATAGTACCAGCTCATTGATGAGGGCAAAGCCTGCAATTTTTCAGAAGCTGACCTTTCTGACTGGACAGTTAGTTAGCACTTCAAATCTGATTAAAGACTTCCAGTAAGACCTGTTAGAGAAAAAGCAAGGCCATAACGTTAACACACCACTTAGATAGCAAAAAAGATGACGCAGTTGAGACTACACATCAATACAGATGAACCACCTGACAACCTAGACACTGCAAAAGACAATAGCAGAAACAGCAAAGTCCTGCAAAGTCCTCTTTACTAGCATCTGATGGCTAGTGCCAAAATTGGGGGAGAGCTGTCTTACAGACTAGTCAAGCACAACCTGACACAGCCATGCTCATGGAATCACACTTTATGGACAATGGCCCAGACACCACCATCACCATCCATGGATATGTCCTGTGCCACCAGTAGGACATACCCAGCAGTGATGGTGGTACAGTTGGATACGGTCAGGAGGGAGTTGCTCTGGGAGTCCTTCTCATCAATTTCAGACCCCATGAAGTCTCATGACTTCAGGTTAAACGTGGACAAGGAAACCTACTGCTGATTACCAGGTACCATCCTACCTAAGGTGATGAATCAGTATTCATCCATGCTGAACAACACTTGAATGAAGCACTGAGGATGACAATGGCGCAAAATGTACTCTGGGAAGGGTATTGCAATGTCCACCACCAAGAGTGGTTTGGCAGGAGCACTACTGATTGAGCTGGTTGTGTTCTAAAGGGCATAGCTGCTAGACTGGGTCTGCAGCAGGTAGTGAGAGAACCAACAAGAGGAAGAAACATACTTGACCTGATCCTTACCAATCCGCCAGCTGCAGGTGTATTTGTTTATGGCTGTATCAGTAAGAGTGACCACTACGCAGTCCTTGTGGAGACAAAGTCTCACCTTCACATTCAGAATGTGTTGTGTGGCATTATCACTTTGATAAAACTTTGAACAGATCTAGCCACTCAAGACTGAGCATCCATGAGGTGCTGTGGGCCATCAACAGCAGCAGAATTGTACTCCAACACAATCTGAAACCTCATGGCCAAGCATATCACCTATTCAACGATTACCATCAAGCCAGGGGATCAACCCCGGTTCAATGCAGAGTGCAGGAGAGCATGCCAGGAGCAGCACCAGGCATATCTAAAAATGAGGTGTCAACCTGGTGAAGCTACCAAACTGGACTACTTGCATGCCAAACAGCATAAGCAGCAAGTGATAAACAAAGCTAAGTGATCTCACAACCAACAGATCAGATTTAAGCTCTGTAGTCCTGCCACATTGTATTGTGAATGGCAGCGGATCACTAAACGACTCACTGGAGGAGGAGTCTCCACAAGTATCCCCACCCTTAATAATGGAAGACCCCACCACATGAGTGCAAAAGATACAGCTTGATGCATTCGCAAGAAACTTCAGCCAGACATGCAAAATGGATGATCCATCTTGGCCTCCTGCAGTGTTCCCCAACAGGGTGGGGACAGTGAAGAAGACAGAGCAACACAGTGGCTCAGTGGTTAGCACTGCTGCCTCACAGGTTCAATTCCATCCTTGGGTGACTGTCTGTGTGGAGTTTGCACATTCTCTCCGTGTCTGCATGGGTTTTCACTCGGTGTTCTAGTTTCCTCCCACAGTCCAAAGATGTGCACGTTAGATGCATTGGCTGTACTAAATTACCCATAGTGTTCAGCATGTCTAGGTTAGGTACATCAGCCATGGGAAATGCAGTGCTATATAGTAGTGGGATGGGTCTGGGTGGGATGCTGTTTGGAGGGTCAGTGTAGGCTCATTGGGCTGAATGGCCTGTTTCCACACCATAGGCATTCTATTCATTAAAGACCAGTCTTCAACCAATTTGATTCACTCCATGCGATATCAATAAATGATTGGAGGCACTGGATTTTGCAAAGGTTTTGGGCCTTGACAACATTCCACCAACAATACTGAAGACTTGTGCTTCAGAACTTGCAGCTCCCCTAGCTAAGCTCTTCCACTGGCGTCTACCTGAATGTGGAAAATTGCCCAGGTATTTCTTGCACACATTGAAGATGACAAATCCAACCTGGCCAATTACTGCCCCATCAGTCTACTCTTGATCTTCCATGAAGTGATGGAAGGTGTCATCTACAGTGCTATCAAGTAATACTTGCTCAGGAATAACCTGGTTAGGTGATGGTCAGTTGCATTCTGCCAGAGCCACTCAGCTCCTAACCTCATTATAACTTTGGTTCAAACAGAAATAAAAGTGTAGTATTCCAGAGGTGAGGCGAGAGTGATAGCCCTTGACATCAAGGCCGGATTCAACCATTTGTGGCATAAAAGGAGTCCGGCAAAACTGGAATCAAGGGGCAAAATCTCTGCTGGTTGGAGTCATACCTGCACGAGAAGGTGTTGTGAATGTTGGAGATCTGTCATCTCACCTCCAGGACATCTCTGCAGGAGTTCCTCAATTTAAAGTCTGAGGCCCAACCATCTTCAGCTGCTTCATCAATGACCTTCCATCCATCAAAAGGTCAGAAGTGGATATGTTTGCTGATGATTGCACAACTTCAACATTTTTGGGACTCCTCAGTATTGAGTATATTCTTGCATGCCCACAATGTTTACACGTTTTACTTGTTGCACTGAGAAAGCCATCTCTGACACCTGATAAAATTGTTATACCTGATTGGTAGGGTTATGCAAGCAGAGAGTTTTGAATGTCCTCTGTTGGTGTTCTATTACTTTGAGACTTTGTCAATCTGGCTTCCTGGAGCTAGTGTTTGCTGGGGATCCTCCTAAACTTTTTTTTTGGTTGTAGTTTGCTACTTGTAGTGGTTTGCTGCTGTGAGGGTCTTATCTGGCTTATATTGTTTTATGAAAGTGTTCCAGTGTTCTTTACTGGTGTTCTCTTTCTGGTCAATCCTGATCCACACAGGATCAGCCACGTAATTCACTTCAGATGAGAGCCACCTCTCGCCATCGGCTTTGGACGTAATTTTACACCTTTATAACTCATCATCTTTGTTGATTTCCTCATAACCATTTCTGACCTACCTGATCACCAGTCTGCAAACACTTCTTCAATGTCTTGTTTCTTCTGGGGAGGGGCCCTGGAGATAGTGTTTGACAGCTTGATGTCACAACCTGTGTCCCTCTTCTGCATCTTTCCATGTCATGCTTTTCCAACCGGAAGACTTGGAGGAAGGGGAAATACTGGTCCACTTTGCAGCAGCCAAGTTTGTTATGCCTTCCTTGTGCCTTCTTTGTTTATAACAATCTGGGTATTACACAGCACACAATTCAGGCAGTTCTCGTAGGTGTGGCCTGCCATGTATATGCTGTAATTAGTTACTCTGTAATGCTTTGTCTGGTGCCTTCCCTGGGGTTGAGGTTCTTGCAGATGGCAGAACTACAGTTGTCTACTGATTAACAGATTTGCCAAAGGTGTGTTAAACTCTGGGTTGTCTGCATCAACTAAGCAGCTGCAGTTTTCTCCAATGGCAAAGCTGGAGAAAGGGTGAAGAATGACTCACATGCCCTCTGCCTCCACTTTGACTTGTCATTTGCTGTTCCAAATCCTGAAGATCCTTGATCTCAGTGCTGTGCTAACTACCTCGAGGTACCTGGAAATGCCCTCTGCCAAATTCAAGCCAGACTCCATCATACTCATTTACAGTAACATAACCCCATCAGGTAAGCTAACCAATGCTACTAATATCTTGGTGAGAGTGCTCATCAGAGTTCTGCTGTATGCTGACCTCTTGAGATCCTTATCTGAGTTTTCTGCAGTGTTCACAAGATTGCTGTCTATGGAGCCGGGACATGAATCATCCTTTTTCCTCGACCTGGTTGCTGACTCACCAAGTTCCATATCCATACTGAAAAAGATTTAGCAGTTCGATTATCTGAACTGGTGGCTGTAAATGTCAGATCAAGTCAAGACACTTCTTCGTAAATGCTAAACTGTTTCTCTCACTCCCTCTCTGGGGTTGCTGTGGCAGAAGACAGTTCTTGGCTCTTTGAAAGCAATTTTGAGCTGTGGCAAGGGTAAATAAGAAGTTTATTTTAATACTAACTATGGCTTACTCAACATGCCAGATAGCAATTAGTCGGGAGTAGAAAGGGGCATAAAGCAGCAACATTCTGCTTTCTTCATTGCTCTCGGAAGATCACATTCTATTGCAAATGGCCACGTGATGGATAGCCGTGTACTCTAAAGGTATCAGGCGATGCAGGAATTTTTGTCACCCACTAGTTTGTTGCATTGTGTGTCAATATGTCCTGCAAGAGAGAAGTGACTACATTGATGTTTGGGTGATCCATCTACCGCAGCTGCATAGCTAGAGGAACATGGAGGCTGTGAGGCTGGTAGCACTGACAGATGCATCTGAATGAAATAGAATATTCATTGGAGAAGACGTTGAGTACAAGTCCTGAGTTCCTTGGAGATGCTGATGGCTGCGGTACTGCAGGTTTGTGAAGCATTAAGCAATGTGAAAGACTGAGGGCATGGGTCTAGGAAGTCAAGTGAAGATACATTCACTAACCTTGATCACTCATGCAAAATCATTAGACTTCATGTGACACTGCTGCCAGATCACCTAGGCCAGATGCTGAGAACTGACCTCCCTGGCTACCAGATCCCAATCCCCCGTGGGTGATCCTTGAGGGCCTCCTTGTCTATCCCAGAGCCATCATGATTCTCCTCTCTCTACAACTACATTCAGAGCATCCATTGTCCCAGAATCCTTTCTCTATGCTGGTATTCCATTTTCTTTGTTTATAAACAAAGCAATAGTATTAAGCACCTACCTCCTAAAATATAGTGCAAATTTCCATTATGAGGGACAGACTGCCTGTAAGAGCAGAATATCGAGTGGCACACACTGTCTATACAAATGCTGCTTGGTTTCTTGCTGTATGCAGCAGTCTTGCTGATATGCAGCACTTCATTACAACCATTTAAAGGAAATGGAAGCAGAAAATGTATGTGCTCCTATCTTTATCAGGACTGGCCTGGGCAGGCTATGAATTGCGAATGTGTTAAAAATAATTAAGTAAACTCATTTTTAATACTAGATACTTGCTTTTAGGTCCGTGTGCCAGAATTCACTGGTCATTGGCCCCAAGCAAAACTAAAGCCGAGCAAGCCCTTAGAAAGTGTTGCTTTGCAAAGATACAAAACAAACTGGAAAGCAAGAGAGGGAATAAAAATTTCAGAAAAACTATTTTGCTCAGTTTGTATGCATCCACAAATCAGACCATCCTCCTCCAAAATTTTGTCCAAAGCCTCCAAATGAAATTTTTGACACCATGAAAAACTATGCCTGCTGGAAATCTGAAACAAAAACAGAAATATCCAGAGAAACCCTGCAGAGCCAACGCTTTAGATCCAGTAACCCTACATCAGAATAGTTTTGAAAAAGGGTCACTGAACCAGAAACATTGACTCTGCTTTCTCTTCACTGATGTTACTAGGCCTGCTGAGTTTTTCCAGCTATTTATGTTTTTAAACTAAATTCTTGCTTTAGTTTTGGCAAGTCTTCTAATTAAAAGTTCTTGATGCTTGAAGTCAGCGCAGGTAAATAAATGGTGCAGCTTGGAGTTGCTTAGGCTTACAACTCACAGGGAATGAGGGGCAGATCAGGAAAGGGACAGAACAGGAAAGGGAAAGCAACTGTTTTACTGAAGTCACAAATATTAATTATATTTTTAGAAACTGATTACATATCAATCCCCATTTTTAGAAGTAAATGTCAAAAAATAAAGCACTGTTGCACAATGACAAAGTTTGTTAATAATTGCTAACTTTGAATTTACTAATTTAACCTGCACTGTTCTAACAGATTTCAAAATGTGCACTTGATGCTTCATCTCAAGATGAATTGAGAAGTTGGCTGCTAAATTAGCCATAGCCTGTTATCTGAGCTCCAGGAGTCAGATCCACAGCAGTTTTTACATTTGTTTTTCTACTTCTTCAGCACACCGCACCAAAAAAGGAGCAAAAAATAAGTACATTTTAAATACATAAAAAGGAGATTTGCTTTTGTTCTCATATTCTAACAAATTCTATTTATTTTTAAAAATGTACTTGACAATATTGTAATTTTCCACATTTCACTTCAATTTACCATTGGTATTCTGCCCTCCAGAGTTTGCAGATTTTTCTTCAACTGTTGGTTCTCTGCTTTAAGAGATCCAAGCTGCTCCTTAGCCACCTGTAAATTCATACAAAACTCAAGTTATACACAACTCCATTACATATGTTTGAGAATTTAAGAATTCTTAAAATCATGTTTACTTAAAATGAGAAATGGATTATTTTCACATTTTAGAGCACTTCTGTGAGCATCAGCATTCTCAGTGACAGTGCAGTTGAAAATATTCCTTATTATGCATTTTATTGCTTCATACGCCCATGTTAGAATAATACCCTCCAACACAAAGTGAAGAACATCTGCCAAATATATTTATTAATGGTTCCAAATAAAAAGCAAACATTATTGTATTTTAAAAATTACTAACTTTTCATATCAGCACCTAATATTTTACAAATTTTGACTCAGTTGACATCTGTTTGCTGACAGATCTACTACAAACATCAGTTAAGTTGCTCTCCTATTCTTCAGAACCAGTTTTGTTATTCAGTGCACTACAAGAAACAGATCTCTTCACAACGAGAAGAGATTTCAAACAATATTTTCTTATGAGCTGCTGACAAAATTTTAAACCAAAAATTCTCCATCATTCTCTCAAAAGTAATATTTACTTTTCAACAGAGCTATGCACTTGATATAAAAGCCAAATAGACAGAGAAATTTTATATTTTCCTGTTCTATATTATCAACTTCAAATTATTTTGATCTTTCCTGATGGTATAGGTAAAAAAGAAAGAAAGGGATATATAAATAATAAAACCAGCAACACACATTGGTGATGCAAATTCATGGCCTCAGATATGCAAAATAAGAGATTAGAAAATAGGTTTGTCAGTGTATAAGTTTGCAGGGCTACAGGGAATAGGTGGTTGTGTGGTTCGAACCAAGTAGCTCTTGCAGAGAATGGCAAGACCACTATGGCTGAAAAGCCTCTTTCCATGCTGGAACCTGTTAAGACACAAACACTTGTTATTTTAACTGTGAAGATATATATTTTATAGAAGGTGTAAAACCCACCACTTTTCTTGCGCAGAGTCTATAGGTGTGACGCTGGGAAAGCACAGCAGGTCAGACAGCATCTGAGAAGCAGGTGAGTCAACATTTTAGGACTGAAGAAGGGTTTTGGCCCAACACATTGACTCGCCTGCCACTCGGATTCTGTCTGACCTGCTGTGCTTTTCCAGCCTCATAACCTATAGTCTGTGGCTTCCAGCATCTGCAGTCCTTATTCTTCTTGTACAACTTGTTTCAACAGCTAATTTAGTTGTAGAAAAATGCAAAGCTCACTAAACTAAATTAAAGCTTTAAGATGTTCCCCAACCTTCATTATATTGTTAAAGAATTAATTTTTAAGATTAGCTGTTAACTGATCCACTTATATATTTGCTCTATACAATTTCACACACCCAATATTCAGCCAATATTTGTTCTGTTTTCTCCAGCTCAATTTTGAGTTGCTTTTCCAGGTAAGCAGCTTTCTCTGTGACAGTTGTTATGGTGATTTCTTTTTGATCGAGTTCTATAGTCAGGTTGGAGATCTCTGTTCGAATTTCTACCATCTCAGAACTATGCAACTGCTCCTCCTGACATAGACAGTCCCTCAACTGCAAAAAGATACAACACAAAATAGGTATTTGAAATATTTTGGTGATCAAGTGACATGGTTATATCTTTTAATTTAGAGCCAGAGAATTTAAGGAGCTATATTTTATTGCTTCTCAGGTAGAATATAATGATAATGGAGATGATTCAGTTATTGGAATAAGAATTTGTAATTAGAAGGTCCTCTAAATTAGATCTTTTCTCAATTAAGGACTTTAAACAAAAATGTCAGAAGAGGAATACCGATTTTCTCTGTCTAATGCAATGAAGAAAATCATGACAGTCAATTGATTTGTGATTCTGGGGTGTGCAAAAGCAAGACCACAACAAATGGAGCAGGGAAGATGGACCGGTTAAGTCATTTTCAGTCCTTCATTACCCTATGTATATCCAATATTCATTTTATAAAGCTAAAGTGTGATATGATTTGAGCCTTTGAGAGAGTTAAAACAATGCAGCCTAACAATCAATAACATTGCATGATAGGCTAATGAATGTGCAAAATAACGTTTTCCCTTAAAACTGTAATTTATTTTGAGCAAACCTCAAAAAATGTTATTGCTGTTGGAGCTTTCCTAGTAATGAAACATGCCAGAGCTCGGGAAAAATTAACTGAAGTAGGTGACTTTACAATTCCTATTTTTGACTTAAAGAGCCATGCTAGACTGTGCTAAAGAAAGCTGGCAGTGATGAATTATGTGCTATAAGGAACATTGTACAAAATTGTAAATTCTCACGGCTATGTGATGAGACAGACTGAATAATATAACTGTGGTACTGACATACTTTATTGACTTCCTTGTTCGCTTCCACATATTCATTCTGCAATCTCTGTAACTCCTCCTCTTTTCTGCTGAGTTCATCATTCTGCTGCCTGCAATATGTATGGGATAACTCAAGCCTAAGGAAAAACAATTCACATTTTCATCTCCATGTGCATCTTCGTATAAATGAATTATAGCCATCAGTTTAAGCATTTATTTGGGAAGGAACAAATTTCCATATCTGTGAGTTTGTGACATTGCAACTTTAATGGATCAATTTTATAAACATGCAGAGATAAGAATAAATTCCTGTATGCCTGCAAAGTTTTGAGTTTACAACAATATAACAATAGAACTGAACATCATAATACTTAAATAACTTAATGAAAACTGAAGTTTTACTGTTTCTGATTCTTATTTTAGAGATGGGAAGGAGATATAAATGGCAGTAGACAAAGTGAAAAACATGCTATGGTTTTAGTACATGACACCATTTTTCATAGAATCTCTATAGGCGGAAAGAGGCCATTTGGCCCATTGAAACTGCTGTACTGAATGCAACCCGTACAATATGATAATGGGCCAAGGAGTACGTGAGAATGCTTGCTTTTAGCATAGTCACCCAATGTCATAACATGACTAGGTATGGATGGATAAAAAGCATGGAAGGATGGAATCAGGCTCTAAAGTAGTTGAACTCTACATTGAGTGCTGGAAAGCCATAGGAGCCCTAAGTAGAAAATTAGATTTTTTTCTTTGAGCTTGCACTGAAGCTTGCTGGGACGCTGCAGCAGGCCTGTGACAGAAATACTGGTCAGGGAACATGGTGGTGTGTTGAAGTGGCAGGCAGTGGAAGCTCAAGGTCATTTTTTAAAATTCAAGACATCTAGGTAGGAACCATTAGAGTCAATTTGGAAGGTCCTTAAAAGGCTTTAATTTTACTGTGATGTAAATACACAAAATAGGAAGGTTGGCTTGATTCAGTAGTCCATTTCATTTAGAACTATTTCAGTCACAGCCTTTTACCTACTCTGCATTTAACCTCAGGATCTCTGTCTGCAGCAGTGTTTCAGTCTTACTGCTGGCCCAAAGATGTTTCAACGAACTTTGACATTCCATTTCAAAATTAGTTAGTTCACCAGTCATCATATTTGATGAATTTTGTTTCATTAACCTGTTAGGAAAGAAGTTAAAATCAGCAAATTATGAAGAAAATGCCTTGCCTTTAACAAGTGTCTCGCATAACCCCAGAATGTATTAAAGTGCTTTATAGCCAATTACAACAATAATTAAGAGCACACTCATTTTTATAATTTAAAATATCAATATAGGAGTCAAACTCCTACTGCACAGAAATAGAGACTTCTGTCCAACACGTCCCCATACCGACCAAGTTTCCCAAACTAAACCAGTCCCACTTACCTACATTTGGCCCATATCCCAATAAACCTTTCTTATTGATGTACCTGTCCAAATGTCTTTTGAATGCTGTAATTGTACCTACATCTACCACTTCCTCTGGCAGTTTATTCCATATACGAACCACGCTCTGAGAGAAAAAGTTGCCCTCACATCTGGTGGTGGGTATCTGGAACTTACTGTCTGTAAGGGTGGTAGAGGCAGAAACCCTCATAACAATTAAGTAGTAATTAGAAGTGCACTTGTGATGCCAAGGCATTTAAGGCTATGGGTTAAGTGCTGGAAAATGGGATTAGAACAATTAAGTGGTTGTTTTTGACTGGCACAGACTCTATGAGCACCACAAATGGCCTTTGACGTTTTACATTTACTATAGTGATTGTTGCAGAGTGTCATGACGCCCTTCTAATGTGTGATAACTAACTCGATTTTCCTTCGATTAGCACCGTGGCTTCTTATTTTGAAATGATATTGCCTAGCTTTAAAGTAAGTATTTAGTTTCTTGAATGTTTGAAAAAAGTATTGCATTATTAATATGCCTGTTTATCTTCCTTGAAGCTTGAAGTTAAACTTTAATTGGCTTTAGTTCTGAGGAAGGGTCACCGGACCCAAAACGTTAACTCTGTTTTCTCCTTCACAGATGCTGCCAGACCTGCTGAGCTTTTCCAGCAACTTTGTTTTTGTTCCTGTCTTTAATTGGCTTTTATGTGCACGTGGAAGCTAAAGTCAAGTATGGGATAGTACAGCAATGTCTTCATGTCACTAGTGTAGACATTTTCACTGAGCATAGGAAGTTGAAGGGTGACCTTGTCGAGGTTTACCAAATCATGAGGGGCGTGGACACGATGAATAGCAAAAGCCTTTTCTATTGGATAGGGGAGTTCAAAATTAGATGGCATATTTTTAATGCAAGAGGAGAATGATTTAACATGAAAAGCTGGATTAATAGCCTAATGATAATAGCACTAAGTCATCACCTCCCCAAACACCCTGGTAAATCTCCTCTTCACCTTCTCCAGTGTGATAACATCCTTCCTATAATATGAATTCCAGACCTATACATAATGCTCTGGCTGAGGCCTAACCAATGTTTTATACAGCTTCAGCATAATGTACTTGCTTTTAAACTCTGTGCCTTGGCTGATGAGGGTGAGAAACAATGAGTACAGCAAGATCCCACAAACAGCATCATGAAAGTGACCAGATAACCTGCTTTTCATGAAGGAATAAAGATTTATCAAGACATTAGTAGGACTCCCCATTTTTCTTTAGAATAGTGACACAGAATATTCTAACCTTGAAGGCAGAAGAGGCTTCAATTTAATGCATCATCTGAAAGACCGTTCCTTTGTTATGTTTAGAGGCTATTTCAAATGTATACAAAACCTCACTGTTCTCAAAAACATCTCATTTTCAACTTATCCATAGAAGTGAGTATACCTGTGAACTATCCAACTGGATATCTTTTCCATTGAACTAGTGATTTAGTATAGCGGATATACATTGTTCTGACTCTGTCAACAAGCTGGGATATCAATTGGATAGATCTTCCAAAGAGCCAGAAGAGGGGTGACAGACCAAATAGTTTCCGAATGTGCTGCATCATTCATCATAAAACCGGATATTCATGATCATGGATAAGAGAAGGAGGAAGATACCAATCAGATTGAACCATGCATGAAGCTGGAAGATATTAGCAGAGTGTTAAATAAGTACTTCCCATCTGTCTGTACTCAGGAGATGTCAAATACAAGCACAGAATTTGAGAAGATGGACTGTGCTCTTGATCAGGAAAACCTAAGCAGCAAGCAGGTATTGGAGGTTTTAGTGGATTAAAAAGTGGACAAATCCCAGGTCTGGATGAGTTGTATCCCAGGGTGCTGCAGGAGACAAAGGAAATAAATTACAGGGGCCTTGACCCAAATTTTTAAATCATCTCTGGCCACAGGTAAGGTTCCAGAGGACAACTAATATAACTTCACTTTCCAAGAAGAGTGATAGAAATAGGCTAAGTAACTATAGACCAGTGGGTCCAACATCAGTGGTAGGGAAACTATTGGAGAAAATAGTGAATGAGAAAATTAATCTCTATTGTGAGAGGCAAGGTTTGATCAGGGATAGTCAACATGGCTTTGACAGAGGAAGATCATGCCTGGCAAATCTGGTAGAATTATTTGAGGAGATGACCAAGTATTTGGATCAGGATAGGGCAATTGGTGTAGTTTATGGATTTCAGAAAGGTCTTTGACAAGGTCCCACATGGGAAACTGATGAAGGTAGTAAAAGCTCAAGAGATCCAGGGTAATTTGGCAAGTTGAATCCAAAATTGGCTAGTGCCAGGAGACAGAAGGTGCTGATAGAAGGTTGTTTGTGACTGGAACCTGGAATGTAGTGGCGTACCAAAGATCAGTGCTGAGTCCCTTATTATTTGTAATATTCATAAATGATGCAGATGAGAATGTTGGAGTGATGATAAATAAGTTTGCAGAAGACACAAAGATTGACTGGGTGGTTGTCAGTGAGGAAGGTGGTATTAGGTTACAGAAGGATATGAACCAATTAGTCAGATGGGCAGATCAGTAGCAGATGAAATTTAACCCTGGTAAATCGGAGGTGACGCACTTTAGAAGGAGGAACAAGGGAGTACCCAATGAATGGCAGGACACTAGGATGCTCAGAGGAACAAGGGGATCTTGGGGAGCTTGTCCACAGATCCCCCTGAAGGTACTGAACAGGTTAATAAACTAGAAAAGGAATGTGGGGCGCTAGTCTTTGTCAGTGGTTTTAATAGATTATAAGGGTAGGGAGGCCATGTTAGGCCACAGCTGGATTATTGTGTGCAGTTCTAGTTACCACACTCCAGTGATTTCGCTGGAGAGGAGATGGTATGGAGTTGCTTAGGTGTGAAGAGAGGATGGATAGGTTCAGGTTGTTTCCTTTGGAACAGAAGGGGAATCTGATAGAGGTGTATAAGATTATGAGGGACATGAACAGGGTGAATAGAAAGCAACTGCTCCCCTCAGTCGAAGGATCAGTAACAAGGGAGGCATCATTTAAGTGAACAGCAGGAAGTTTAGAGGGGATTTGAGGAAAAATGTTTTAACTCAAAGGATGGTGGGAAATCTGGAATGCCATGCCTGGGAGGGTAGTTGAGGCAGAAAGCCTTACAACCTTTAAAAAGAACTTGGACAAGCATTTGAAGTATCAGAATATTCAAGTCTATGGGCCTAGTGTGGGAAATTGGTACTACAGTAGGTGGCAGTGTATTTTCAGCAGTACACACTCGATGGCCTGTAGGGTCTCTTCTGTACTGCTTGATTCTATGAACTTAGCCAGACCTGACACCTTCAGGAAAGGAAAGAAAATGAAAGCAATACAGGATGTTGGTGAGGCCACTTTTGGAGTACTGTGTACAGTTCTGCTCTAGGAAGGATATTATCAAATTGGAAAGGGTGCAGAAAAGATGTAGAAGCACGTTGCCGGGACTGGATTGTTTGAGTTATAAGGAGAGGCTGGATGGGCTGGGACTTTTTCCCCTGGAGCGTAGGAGGTTGAGAGGTGACCTTATAAAGGTTTATAAAATTATGAGGGGCATTGATATGGTGAATAGCAAAAGATCTTTTCCTTAGGGTACGGAAGTTCAAAACTAGAGGGCATAATTTTCAGGTGAGAGGAGAAAGATTTAAAAGGGACCAGAGGGGCAACTTTTTCCACACAGACGGTGGTACGTATGTGGAATGAACTGCCAGAAGAAGTGGTAGATGCAGGTACAGTCAGAACATTTAAAAAACATTTGGATAGGTAGATGAAAAGGATAGGTTTAGAGGGTTATGGGCCAAACGCGGGCAAGTGGGACTAGCTTAGTTTGAGAAACCTGGTTGGCACGGACAAGTTGGACTGAAAGGTCTGTTTCCACATTGTATGACTCTAACTCAAGAATATGCATGGTTTCAACCAATTCCATTCTTATTTTAATAGGTACTTGTGACAAATTTGGCAAACCTAAATAGTTGTTAGAGCAGTTTAATTTGGAAAAGGACTAAGAAAACTGATTTGTCATTCTATAATACAATACACATTTTGATTTATTAAACACATCATACAAATTCCATTGTTCAAATGCAAAATTATAATGACAATGAAATATAACAAAAAATTCTAGATCTGCATTGAGCCACTTCTGTTAATGCAATTAAGTTTCTAATTCTTGTTTTTCAATTGTCAAGATCCAAATAGATGGTAATATTGGCAAGTCAAATCGCAGAGTGAAATTTGGCTTCAGACTGTGACTATTATTTTTACCATTTGTTTATTGTGATTGTCAGTCACAATTCACAAGAAGCTGACAATGTATTTTTAACAGGAGAAAATGAATCCTACACACTGCCTCTTTTCCTGGATGGCTCTAACTTTCCATTTGGATTCTAGTGTTTAGACAAGAGTAGATTTTTTTTCTTCTACTTATTTTACTTAATGCACTACATTGTTCACCTGAAAGATTTAAGCACATCATTAAGATGCACAAAACTAAAACTCCAGATACATCAGCACCACTTACTGAACAAACCCAAAATGAATCTACACCTATGCCTCTTTCTTTTAATTTTACACAAGACAGAAATACAAATCAAACTTAAAGTTATGCATGGTTCTTCCACTTTAAAACCCAAGGCTCTAAATAGTAATAATAACAAACCTTTGACACAATATTCTACCTTTCAGCTAAAATGTGAGTAGCTGTGTTCTTATCAAAAGCATCAGAACAGATTTCCTGTAAATTCTATTTCAAGTTGTATAACAAGGAAATTAGTTCCTCATTAAACAGTCTAAATAAAACCAAAATAAACAAAAATCAGAACTTTCCCATTTACAGCAAGAATTCTACTTCCCAAATTTCATGATCTAGGTTGGAGTCTCTGTATGTTCCCAGTGCAGGCCATTTAAGGTGTCCATGCAAGCAGCCGAGAATTGAATTAGCATTAACCTCCACATTCTACATTTAGAGGTCCAAAGCCACTTTGACAGCTACAGAGAAAAGTTAAGTGCATAAGGTAAATGAACGTAGCATGTCAAGTGAGTGGGTGAGATGTAGGATGCCTACTAGATAACAGGCAGGTGGGTGAAGGGTTGGGGTAGTTTGGGAGTTTTGAAAGATGCCAGTTAGGGGCATTATGATCAAGGTGCGGGGTATTGGGTTGGGTCAGAGTGGATAGAGGAGCAAGATTGATGTCTGTGGATGGGAAAGATCAGTATTATTTACTCCCTACCCCACTCACATCCCTATTTTCTGCATATAAACTGACGTTTTCCCAGCCACCATCAGTTCTGAGGAAGGGTCACCGGACCCGAAACGTTAACTGTTTTTCCCTTCACAGATGCTGCCAGACCTGCTGAGCTTTTCCAGCAACTTTGTTCAAGATCAGTATTATAGCTAGCCAGAAGTTGCAGCAGGTCATAATCCCTTAAACTTTTCCTGGCTAACTATTCAATTAAGCGAGTTGGAACTATCTGAAGGCTCCAACTTTAACTCCGTGTTGGGGACTTTTTTTTGTTTAAGAAGGTTCCAGACACGGTGTATTTGCCCATCAAAAGTTTCAATTTTGTGAATAATTCCAGCTGCATCAGGATCTCCTTGCGGTTCTGATGCACAAATCCAGTCTTCAGCAACTATTATCTTCCTATTGAAAGACCCATGACTCCTTCTTCTCACTTACCTGCCAGAGTGTACAAGTGGATTCAATCAGCTGCACATTCAAAACTGTTTTACAGTTGGGAGAGTTTTTATTTATTCGGATAGATCAGAGGTTACATTTTTTTCTAAATAATTGTTGCTACTGAAAACAATAAGTCATCATTAATTTTAGATGCATACTTTATCAGTTCAGACAGATACCACTAAAAGATGCAGTCATCTGATCATAATTAGCAATGTTCATCCAAATTAGTTAAGTCATTTAATATTTGGGTTTAAATTAACTGAGATTTCAACTCTACTACATTGTGCCAAGAAGGATCACAAACTGCAAATAGTGTCAGCAAACAAGAAGAAAATGGTGGAAGTACTCAGAGCTTGGGCAACATTTGAGAGGATAGACACAGGGCTGAATCTGACTTTTTTGGCTAAATCGACGTTGTAACAAGTTTTTGGAGGGCTTTTCATTCAGAGGCTAGCAAGCTTTCTTGCCCTATCTGACCAAACTCAACTCTTTAATTACTTACCTAGCCCTATGACATCTCTCACATTCATTTTTTTTTACTCTGTCTCAACAAGCATCGTTCCTGAAATAGCTCATTACTTAGATGTCCTCACAATGGCCATCGTCTCTTGAGGATTTGCTATCTTTAAAATACCCCTGTACACCCAGATGAATTTTGGCACTCCCAAAAAAGATAGAACTAGAACATCATAGTAAAGATGAAGATGTCACTATGCTTCTGACAGAAAGCTGGAGATCCAGGTGGACGGGAAAAGTGCAAAGGAGAAGAGTCCTCTTCAGAAGACTGGCAGAGGTGCTGTGGAATCAGTTCCTGCCAGCCTAGTCTGAGCATCTCCAGGGTATGGAGGGATGGCCAGCAATGTCAAAAGAAGGTCAATGGCCTTCCGCACAATGCAAGGCAAGTGCCACATTCTATTTCTGCCACCTCAATCAGAGCAATTGCACATTCTTCCCACCAAGGTTCATTATCCATCATCCTCATTGTTATTTGCAACATATTCCTTCATCTGTTCCCTCTCCCAGCACTCCCTCCCAAAAATTCCCACACCACTAACCCCTTATGTCCTCCATGTGAAACCTCAGCCTTTTAGAAAACTTCACCATCTTTCCCATGGTCATTTAGAACTGAGGGCATAGTCTGAGAATTAGGGCCAGTCAATTTAGGAGAGATGTCAGGATGCATTTCTACACACAAAAGGTGGTACAGGTTTGAAACTCTCCTCCACAAATAGCAGCAGACGCTAGATCAGATGTTAGTTTTAATGAGGTAAATTTTTTTTTGTTAAGCAAAGGTACTTAAGGGATGTGGGCCAAAGGCAGGCATATGGAGATCAGCCATGATCTCAATGAATGACGGAACAGGCTTGAGGAGCAGAAAAGCCTGCTCCTGTTCCAATCTCACTCATTACCTCCCTTTTTCTCATTACAAGCCAAGACAACCTAAAACAATGCTCTTAAACAAGGTGAGGGGTGTTACAGGCATCCATATCCTTCCCCTTAAGAGGGGAGAAACCTAGACCTTGCAGGAGGAGACTAGGAGCGCTCCTGTGGGTTTGCAGAGACTTCTAGGTCACACAAAACAAGTAGGTACCACTCCCCCTGCCACTGTCACTTTCACATTAACCCTGCTATCACTCTCAATCAATGCACCCCACTGGACACAATGCCTTCTCTCTCTCATTTGGCAGATTCTGGAAACCTCCCAATGATGATGTCCATGGAGAAGTGGCTGGCTGCAGAAGGACTGCCCTTTGGATCACTAAGTATGAGGTACCCTTGTCCTCAGAGGAAGCAGTGGCAAGGTGGCCTCCTGCACTGCCCCATCATCCCATTTACAGACAACTCACTGGGAACCATAGGCATTGAACGTGTGGGTTCACAATCAAACAAGCACCTCGCTCTAAATGTTCCTTAGCTGGCTAAGGTAGAAACACTCCAGGGTAGCTGGGACTTGGATGATTGCCAGAGACCAGGCACCTGCTCAGCCAAGGCAGGAGATGACCCCATGGGGTTGGCAGTCAGGGGGCTTCTTCCAAATTTACAGCAGACAGCAGGCACATGGGACACAATGGCCCTCATTGCCCAGAAACTATAGCAGTATAACAAATCTAATGACTGTTTGTCTGCCTCCATGAACAAGTTGGTGGCTGCCACGAAAGTCCAGCACCATCAGGGTATTCTACAGAGGCATACACAGCAGCACTCCATTGTCCCATCCATTGGTCCCCAGGACCAAACGCATGATAACAGGGGTCTGAGAACCTTGACCATAGTCCTCTTCTAGTCAAATCCTTTAGTGATAAAGGCTAACATCCTATTAGCCTTCCTAACAGCATGCTTCAATGAGTTATTGACATGGACACCCAAGTCTCTTTACACATCTATACTCTGTAATTTCCATCTTAAAAATACTCTGCACATATGCACACTTTCTCATGAAAGTGGATAACCTCAATCAAGCCCATGTGTAAATCCTCTTTTTGGGCCATAAAGGACTTCACTCCTCCTTCTGGCATTCTTTTACTTATTATATGCTGATAGAAGACTTTGGACACCCTATAATGTTGGCTGCCAGTCCTTTCTAATAATTCCTCTTTGCTTCTCTATTTGCTTGTTCACCATCCCAGAAGATTGAAAATGGTCAATGCAACACCTTATTCAAAAGGGGAGACAACAAAGAAAAACAAAAAAAAAGACAACTATAACCTTAACTTTGATTGGGAAAATATTAATTAATAGCAGAGCATTTAGAACTCTTTGTATTTCTTGGTGTTCTCAATTGTACTATCGACCTGACACCCACCTGATGTAAGCACACTTCTTCTTCATTATCTTAACTTCTATCTCCATCATCCAAGAAGCTTGTTTGCCCTACCTGTACTATATGAGGGAATATAACAGGACTGTAGCTGAACCAGGTCTCTTTGAAGACAGCCCATTGTTCTATATTTTTTCCATCAACATTTTATTCCAGTCTATCCTGCCAGCTCCAGTCCTGCTCTCCAGCTGAAATCAGCTCTCCAGTCATCGATTTTTCTTACTCTGGATTGACTAATCTCATTTTCTACCAACATCATGAGTATTATGATACAATGATCAGTTTTTCCTAGATTTTTCTTCCACTGACACTTTATCCATTTGGCCCACTACAATTCCAAGAACCAGGTCCAACGATTCGTCCTCTCTTGTTGGGCTGGACATATACTACTGCAAGATACACTCCTGAGCACAATTTAGGAACACATATTTCTCACTGCCCGTTACACTACCAGTATCCCAGACTATTTTTGGATAATCGAAACACCCTGCCAATTATAATTACACCGCAATGTTACTGACCTGCAGATTTGTTCCTCTACATCCTTTCCCCTAGTTGGTGGTCGATACATTACTAGGTGTAGTCTAATTGTACCCCTTGTGTTCCTTAACTCTAGCCAAATTGATTCTCTTTTTGCAGCACTATAATGCTCACCTGAAACAATACTCGCAGCCACCTCCACCTTTCCTTCCTTTTCTATCTTTTCTGAACACTTTGTATCCAGGAATATCAAACAGCCAGTCTTACCTTTCCTTGAACCATATCTGCATTATCACCATATCATAGTTTCACACGGCAATTTGCACCTGTAACTTTCCAGTCTTATTCACTATATTCCATGTATTCACAAACATCCACAGCAACCATAATTTGACCTCATTTCCTTCTCCCTTACTCTGAATTCACCTGTTAACCTTCAGTTCTCTCTGTTAGTGCTAACTGCACCTCCAAGTATTTTATGAACCCTGGAATTCTTCTCTACTTTCCCACATCTATGCCAAGATGTTTAAAGCCCACCAACAGCAGTAGCAAAATGCCCAATATAGAACTCAATTCAGGGCAACCTGTCCGACTTATACAGGTGCCATCTTCCCAGAGCCAGTCCCAGTGTCACAGGAATCTAAAACCCTCCCTCCTGCAGCTATCTTCCCAGTCACATATCATCTGCCTTGTTCTCATATTTCCGTACTCAATTCTGCACATGACACTGGGAGTAATTTGGAGATTACCACATTTTGAAGTGTTGTTTGCTGATTTTCTACCCAGGTCCCCAAATTCTATTGCAAGATCACATCCCCAAGTATTTGGTACCAATGTAGATCCCAACCTCTGGTTGCTCACCCTCACCCAGAAGAATTCCTGCAGCCACTCTGTCATCCTTGACCCTAACACCAGAAATCTTCTTGAAAAGGTGATGGAAGCAGAGCCCTTGAATTTTTAAGGCAGAGGTAGTTAGATTCAAGTTAAACATGGGAGTCAAAGGTTATCAGTGGTAGGTGGGAATATAGATTTGAGGTTACATCAGATAGGCCATGACTTTATTGAACTGCACAGTGGCCTGAAAGACTGAATAGCCTGCTCCAAATTCATATTGTTATGAAACAAAGTGGATTGGAATAGTCAAGTATTATGCTTTGAAAGCATAGACTAATGTCTTGATGGCAACAGATGAGGTGTAGAAGCAGAGGTGAACAATTTGTAGTTGTGGAAGAAAGAGTTTTCCCACAAAATAAATATGGGGACAAAAGATGAACTTAGTCTTAACCTGGCTTAATTGACAGCATTGTAGTCAAAGTCAGTGATTGAATCAACATATCAGTATGTGAATAGTCAAGGCCAATTCCATTGTGCAGAATGGAAGAAGTGTTAAATTGTCAAAGGCACCATCTTTCACAGGTGATGTTAACACAAATCTGCTTTTCAAGTGGATATAAATTACTTGACAATAAGGTAATCAGTAATTTTTCCTCATGTTTTGGCAATGTTTCTCCCTCAACCAACATAATTGAAACTACATTAACTGATGCTTTATTTCATTTGTTCCTTTTGGGACCCTGCTTTGTGCAAACTGATAGCTCATTTTGCTTATTTAAGTAGAAAGACTGCATTTCAGAAGACTTATGAAAGGCTTTACAATATCTGGAGAGCTGTAGAGTGACTGTTATATCAGGAAGATGAGGGGCCTGAGAGCCATTTGGGATGTGACAGGGACAAGAATATTGAAGGTAAAAGTGAGATACTCAGAACTGACAGAATTATTTTCACAGGTAGAGGATTTGAAAAGCATTCCAAACATACTAAATAATGAAGGAGCTAAAGTTGGGGTGGAGTGATGGGGAGAGAAATAAACATGATAACTAGGAGTAAAAGTATGACAGAAAAACTGATAAGTTGCCTGAACACGATGGGCTGTATTGTGGGAATTTAAAAGGAGGTAGCTACAGAGATGGTAGAGGCACTGGTAATAATCTTCCCAGAATCATTAAATTCTGGAAAAATCCCAGTGGATTGGTAAACTGTCAATATAACATCCTTGTTCAAAAAGGGAGGGAGCCAAAAGCAAACAAAACAAGTGACTATAGACCAGTTAGGTTAACATTCACATCTCCTATAAAGAATAAAATAATAGAGCATTTAGAACCTCATAATACAATCAAGCAATCAGCCTGGCTTTGTGAAGGTGAAATCATACTTGGCAAATTTATTATGATTCTTTGATGAGTTATTAAGCAGGGTAGATAAAGGGGAACCTAAGCTATTAATTCAAAAACTCAGCTAATGTTTTAGAGTTCAAATCCTGCCATGGCAGATAATGGAACTTGAACTCAATAAACAATATCTGGATTTGAGAATTGACTGATGACATGAAAACCCCGTCGATTGTCAGAAAACCCCATCTGGTTCACTAATGTTCTTCAGGGAAGGGAATCTGCCAACCTCACCTGGTCTGGCCTGGCGTACATATATGACTTCAGACCCACAGCAATGTGGTGGACTCTCAACTGCCCTCTGACATGGCCTAGCAAGCCACTCAGTTGTATTAATTGCTACAAAATCTGAAAGAAATTAAACTCAACAGACCACTTAATATTGACCTAGGTGTTGAAAAATACAATGGCAAAAATAGCACTGTTGACCCTGCAAAGCTCTCCTTACCAACACCTGGGGGCTAGTGCCAAATTTGGGAGAGATATCTCACAGATGAGTCAAGCAAAAGTCTGATATAGTCATACTCATGAAATCATACTTTATAATGCCCTAGACACCACCATCACTATCCCTAGGTATGTCCTATTCCACAAGCAGGATAGACCCAACAAAGGAGGTGGCACAGTGGTATACGGTCAAGAGGGATTTGCCCTGGGAGCACACAACAATGACTTCAGACCATGTGAATCTCATGGCTTCAGTTTAAACATAACGCAAAGAAACCTCCTACTGATTACCACATACCATCCTCCATTAGCTGATGACTCAATATTCCTCTGTGTTGAGCAACACTTGGAAGAAACACTGAGGGTGGCAAGTGCACAAAATGTACTCTGAGTGGGGGATTTTAATGTCCACTACCAGGAGTGACTTGGCAGCAGCGCTACTGACTGAGATGGTCGAGTCTAAGGTACATAGCTGTTGGATTGGGTCTATGGCAGCTGGTGAGGAACCAATAAGAGGGAAAAACATACTCAACCTCAGAGTCATAGAGATGTACAGCTCAGAAACAGACCCTTTGGTCCGAATCGTCCACACTGCAGAGATATACCAAATAAATTTAGTCCCATTTACCAGCATTTGGCCCATATCTCAACAAACCCTTCATATTCATATACCCATCCAGATGCCTTTTAAATGTTGTGATTGTACCAGCCTCCATCAATTCTTCTGGCAGCTCATTTCATACACGCACGACCCTCTGTGTGAAAAGATTGCCCCTTAGGTCCCTTTTAAATCTTTTCACCTTGAACTTATGCCCTCTAGTTTTGGACTCCACCACCCTGGGGAAAAGACCTTGTGTATTGACCATATACATACCCCTCATGATTTTGTAAACCTCCGTAAGGTCACCCCTTAGACTCCTACGCTCCACGGAAAATAGCCCCAGTCTATTCAGCCTCTCCCCATAGCTCAAACCCTGGCGACATCCTTTTCAATCTTTTCTGAACCCTGTCAAGTTTCACAACATCCTTCCTAATAGCAAGGACACCAGAACTGCATGCAGTATTCCAACAGTGGCCTAACCAATGTCCTGTACAGTCGCAACTTGACCTCCCAACTCGTATACTCACTGCACTGTCCAATAAAGGCAAGCATATAAAATGCCATCTTCACTATCCTGTCTACCTGTGACTCCACTTTCAACGAACTATGATCCTGCAGTCCAAGGTCTCTTTGTTCAGCGACAATTCTGTCCCTCAGGGTTCCCTCTAACATCTTGCCCGCTACCAATGTCAAGCTCACCGGTCTATAGTTCCCTGGCTTTTCCTTACCACCTTTCTTAAATAGTGGCATCATGTTAGCCCCAACCTCCAGTCTTCTGGCACCTCACCTATGATGCAAATATCTCAACGAGGGGCCCAGCAATCTCTTTCCCAGCCTCCCACAGAATTATAGTGTACACCTCATCTGGTCCCAGGGATTTATCCACTTTTATGCATTTTAAGACATCCTGCACTTCCTCCTCTGCAATATGGACATTTTTCAAGATGTCACTATTTATTTCCCCATGTTCTCTATCTTCCATGTCCTTCTTCACATTAAGCACTAATACAAAATACTCATTTAGTATCTACCCCAACTCCTGTGGTTCCACACATAGGCAGCCTTGCTGATCTTTAATGGGCCCTGTTCTCTCCCCATTTACCCTTTTGTCCTTAATATCCTTACCAATCTGCTAGCTGCAGATGCATCTTTACTTGTCAGTAATTGACAACAGTGACCATTGCAAGGTCCTTGTGCTTAACTTCATATTGAGAATACCTTCCATCGTACTGGTGGTACTATCACCGTGATAAATGGGACAGACTTTGAACAGATCTAGCAACTTAAGACTGGGCATCCATGAGGTGCTGTGAGTCATCATCAGCAGCAGAATTGTACTCCAGAACAATCTGCAACCTTGTGGCTGGGTATATGGCCACTCAACGATTGCCATCAAGTTAGGGATCAACCTTGGTTCAATGCTGAGTGCAAGAGGGCAATGCCAGGAACAGCACCAGGCATACCTAAAAATGAGGTATCAACCTGGTAAAGCTACCAACAGGACTATATGCATGCCAAAGAGCATAAGTAGCAAGTGATAGACATAGCTAAGCAATCCAACAACCAACAGACCTGATCTAAGCTCCGCAGTCCTGCCACATCCACTCGTGAATAATGGTGGACAATTAAACAACTCACTGCAGGAGGATGCTTCACAAACATCGCCATCCTCAATGATAGAAGTGCCTAACACATCAGTGAAAAACATAAGACTGAAGCATTCACAGCAAATTTTAGCTCGAAAGTGCCAACTGGATGATCCATCTCAGTCTCCTCCAGTGGTTTCCAGCATGACAAATACTTCAGCCAATTCAATTCACTTTACGTGATATCAAGAAACAATTGGGGGTTACTGGGTACTGCAAAGGCAACAGGCCCTGACAACATTCTGCCATTAGTACTGAAGACTTGTGCTCCAGAACTTGCCACTCCCCTAGCCAAGCTCTTCCGATATACTTTAAAAACTGGCATCTACCCAATGTGGAAAAATTGCCCAGATATGTTTTGTACTCAAAAAGCAGGATAAATCTAAACCAGCCACCTAACATCCGATCAGTCTACTCTTGATCTGCCGTGAAATGATGGAAGGCATCATCAATAGCGCTAACAAGCAGCACGTGCTCAGCTATAACCTAATCACTGTTGGCCAGTTTGAGTTCCATTAGGGTCACTCAACTCCTGCTCTCATTACAGCCTTGATTCAAACAGGGATAAGACAGCTGAATTCTAGAGATTAGGGAAGAGTGACAACCCTTGACATCAAGACAGCAATCAACCCAGTGCAGCAATCAAAGAAGCCTAGCAAAACTGGAATCAATAGGTATTGGGGGCAAACTCTCCACTGGCTAGAGTCATGCACGGCAACTTGGAAGATACTCATGGTTGTTGGAGGTCAGTCATCTCAGTTCCAGGACATCTTTGCAGGAGTTCCTCAGATTGTGTCCTAGGCACAATCATCTTTAGCTGTTTCATGTTTGACTTTCCCTCCATCATAAGGTCAGAAATGGGGATGTTCATGCACAACATTCATCACCATTCATGACATCCCCCACTATCTACATCCTTGGGGTTACCATTGACCAGAAACTCAACTGGATTCTCCACATATACAAGTGACTACAAGAGCAGGTCAGAGATTAGGAATATAATTGCAAGTAACTCACTTCCTGAATCTCCAAAATCTGTCCACCACCTACAAGTCAGAAATGCGATTGAATACTTCCCGCTTGCCTGGATGGGTGCAGCTCCAAAAATACTCAGGAAGCTTGACAACATCCAAGACAAAGCAGACTGCTTGATTGGCACCACATCTGTCTCCTCTACTACCAAAGCAGTGTGTACTACCAACAAGATGCACTGCAAAAATTCACCAAAGATCCTTAAAAAGCACCTTCCAAACCCTGACCACTTCCATCTTGAAATACAAGGGCAGCAGATACATGGGAACACCACCACCTGCAAAAGCACCTCCAGGCCTCGCACCATCCTGACTTAGAAATATATTGCCATTCCTTCACTGTTGCTAGGTCAAAATCCTGGAATTCTGACCACATTCCCCCTGGTTCCCTGCCAAGGGCATTGTGGGTCAACCTATAGCATGTGGACTGCAGTAGTTTAAGAAGGCCACTCACCACTAGGGATGGTGTGGCGATGCTGTCACTTTAAAGGGTTATTTTGTCCTCAGCATTTTTGAGGAGAGGTAGTAAAGGCAGAGGTACCAAAATGGCTACTGAAGGCAGCTTATGTAAACCATGTGTGAGAACTTTAGGTCTTTTTTGAAAAAGTTGGAACAATAAAAACAATCTGAATGGGTGTGGCCAGCTCTCACAGATCAAGATTGCTGGGTTTTGTATTTTTTTCAGCAGTCAGAAGCTGTTTGGGATCTCAAAAGAGTTGGAAGCTTCAATGAATTATTCCTAGCTACTACTTTCTGTGGAATCTCTCTTGATGCTTTTCCCTCCTGGAATGGAGAACTGCATGTAAGAATCTGTGTCTGTATTTGCCTTTTTGCCAATGAGTGTATTTATAGGATCTTACGATATTGGAACAGTTAATTAGTAATAGGTACTGTAACTATTTTTTGATTAAGTTTTCCAATGGTTAATTTATTCTAAATTCCTCTTTCTTTTGCTTGCATTTTACTATAGTGTTTAAATAAATTGTGCTTTGCTCAACACTCAGTAGTTTGACCAGTCGCATCATATGCATCTTTAAAATAAGAAAAAAAAAACTAGGGTCTGGGCTACATACTTAAAATATTTTGAGGGTGTTTGGTCCATAACAATTGTTGGCGAGCCAGTGATGTCCACATTTCACAAGTGAATAAAACAAAAACAAAAAACTGATTCAGCCAACCTTCCATTATCAAATAATGATAGAAATGTCCTTAAGTATTCTGGAACTAGCTAGCAATAGGTCAACACTGATACTGTCTCTAATTTACCTCTGGCACAGAGGCACAAGGGCACCAAGATACCTCACTGCTATTCACTTTACTTCTTACTTCAGCCAAGGGCACATTCAGAAGTATATGGTTTGGAGGCACATACCATAAAGTTCAACTAAGGGGCAACACTGTACACATCTGTGTCATATTTCAAGGGTTAACTAAAACTGAACTACAAAGTGATAATAAGTGATTATTTATCAAATTGAAGTATTTCCTCATATTTTATTGTGTGAAGTAGAATAAGATAATTGGTGAGAAATTGTATGGCACATATGGATCTGGTCTGAATGTATGACTGGAGCTAATGTTTTACGTAGCAAGTGTAAAGGGAACATATGTAAAGTAGGTTGCAGTGGGGATGAGGTTTGCTGGAGGTGGGAGAAGGGGTCTGCAGAGGGTGGATTAGATTCCTGGTCAAAGAAATAGGTGCAGAGGCAGGAAGAAGGGGTGATGAGGTTTGCTGAAAGCGGGAGAAGGCCCCGACCTGAAACGTCAACTTTCCTACTCCTCTTATGCTGCCTGACCTGCTATGTCCCTGCAGCTGCACACTATGTCGTCTCATATGTACAGTAGCTGTTGCGCATTAGATGTTTCAGGTGCTTCAACACGTGCTTTTATGATATTTCACCTCACAACACTTGTGCAAATGTTCGATGATGTAAAACAAATATAAAAAGACACGTCTTTGGTTAATATAGTCTTCTGTATTTATTGTCATTAACCTAGCGTTACTTCATGGTAGAGTTCTTTTGCAGCTTAAAACATTCAACAAACCAAAGTCCTAAGGGTGTCCTTTTGAGCAGATCACAGATTCACAGAATCCCTACAGTGTGGAAAGAGGCCATTTGGCCCATCGAGTTTACACCAACACTCCGAAGAGCACCCCACTCAGACCTAGCTCCCCTACTCTGTTGCTGTGATCCCATATTTACTGTGGCTAATCCATGAAATCTGCACATCTCTGGACTGTAGAAGAAAACCAGAACACCTGGAGGAAACCCACGCAGACAGGGGGAGAATGCCTGGGTGGAGTTTGCACAGTCATACAAGGCTGGAATCAAACCCCCACGTTGCCACTGTAAGGCAGCAGTGCTAACCACTGAGCCACCGTGCCACTTAGAATGGAAACATGGAAACATGGATGAAATGGACAGAAATCGATGAGGTCCTTCTTTAAGTATGCCAATCATATTCCAAACATGACATGAAATAAATTCTTGTTCAAAGATAATATTTGGCTTAAAATAGGGATTTCCATTTTCTATAGTAACCTTAACACAATATTATAAAAACGTACAGTTCAGCAGAATCTGTGACAGTTGCTGACCTGCCCAAACTCACCTAATATCTCTATCTTTACGCATTAGGGATCCTTTGGCCCTGGCTAGTTCCCTGCGCAGTTGCTTTTGCTCTATGTCTGTCACTTGCAGAAGATCATCCCGTGACTGCAATTCAATTTGTAGCTCTGTAATTTCTGATTCCATTTTCTAGATACACAGAAACAATATTTGGCTCCAGTCACTATCCAGTGCACCAAGATCAATGGTTTCCAATTATTTGCACTTTATACTTCATTTGTTTTACATGGCTGTGCTCTATGTGAAATATGCATTCAAGAAGTGACCATGTTAAGTAAACACAGGAAAGTAGAGTTTGCATTGCAAATTCACAGTCATCACTCTTCACTGAAACCAATGGGTAGAAATAAAATTTCAGAAAGAAAGATTAATATTTTCAGTATTCATTTATAATCATTAATATGCCTTGCCATAAGTGACAGCTTGAGCCACTCATTGCTCTCACTGCCAAATATAAATAACAGCTGCCAGTGACATTATGATTGGGTCGGCCATTTTATGTCTCATTGGAGGCAGGTTGTCTTCTGGCCTTCATGGATATTTACGGCTTATATAGACCATTTGGACCAATACTGGAAGGGTGCGGCATCTCTCTAGTCCCACCCATCCACAGGCCACAACATAAAATAAAAATATTTTCTTCAGTCACAAAGATGACTAATTATGTAACTTATGACATCACACTTTAAACAAGATACATTAACCAAGTTTCTTAATGGTCAAAATTGTGTGTTTATCAAAACAGAATTCATTCAATATAAAATTAGTAAGTGGTTAAAATACATAGGCAGTGTAAAATAAGCTTATCCCTCTAAATATCCTCAAAATTAAAAAAATCAAAGAATGAAATCACCTTGCCAGAACAAAAACTACATAAAATGTCATACATCTAATCAAATGATTAACATCTAAAGTTTATTATACTTTCATAAATCACTGTTCATAACACTTAATCCTTACAATGAGTCTCCTGGGAGATTGGGGTTAGATGTGAATTGTGAAAAACAGCATGGAACATAAATGCAGGGTGCTGTTTGTCAGCCTTCAGAGGTTTTTTGTATTCATTTACAGGTTGTTATATTACTGGCAGTTCACTGTTCACTGCCTCGCCTTTATTGCCCTATAGAAAATTATAGCCCTTGAAGTTGCACTTATTTAGGAAAATGGAGGATATTTCATCATTCTCCTGATTTTTGCTTTGTAAATGGTGAAGAAGTGGTAAGCCAATCACTGCAGAATAGACAAAAATGAGCAGCGCTTGTAGCCGCAATATATACGTGACTTGCTCAGTTAAATTTCTAGCAAATTGTGTGGACGGTTGGCAATTTGGTTATGGGGATTCTATTTCATGCCATGTGGAGGTAGCTAGATTCTCTTGGTGGAGGTGACATTGGCAAGCTACATTTGCCAGGCATTCATCAACCCAAGGCTGAGTGTTGTCACAGTTTTGCTTCATGCGAGTATGCATGAAGTGTGCATAATGCCATGGACATTATGATCGGGTCTGCCATTTTATGTCTCATTGGAGGAAGGCTGTCTTTTGGCCTGTTAAGAAGGATCTCTGACCCTCATGGATTTGAAAGTGTACTGAACACCATAGAATCATCACCAAACATGCACACATCTAGCCTTATGCTGGAGGGAAGGCTCTTGATTAAACAGTTGAAGACAGTTGGGCCAAAGACAATGCTGCAGGAGTTCCTTGGAGCAATGTCCTGGGACTGAAAGAATTAGCCTCTAACAATCACAAGCACTTACTCTATACTAGATATGACTCCATCCATCTAACCAACCCAACAACCATCCAAGATATCAGCACGTTTTAAAATCTGTCTTTACATACATGATTTGGATTTGAATGTAGGAGATATGGTTAGTAAATTTGCAGATAAAATCAAAATTGGTGGTGCAGTAGATGGTGAGGCGGCTACCTCAGAGTACATTGGAACCTTGATCAGCTGGGCTGATGAGCCGAGGAGTGGCAGATGGAGTTTAATCTAGATAAATGTGAGGTGCTACAGTTTGGTAGGGCAATCAGTGTGAGACTTATACACTTAGTGGTAAGGTGCTGGGGAGTTTTGCCGAACAAAGGGACCTTGGAGTGCAGGTTCATAGTTCCTTGAAAGTGGAGTCGCACATAGATACGGTTGTGAAGGCGGCATTTGGTACGTTTGCCTTTATTGGTGAGTGCATTGAGTATAGGAGTTGGGAGGTCATGTTGTGACTGTACAGGTCATTGGTTAGGCCACTTTTGGAATACTGCATTTGATTCTGGTCTCCTTGATGTAGGAAGGATGTTGTGAAACTTGAAAGGGTTCAGAAAAGAGTTATAAGGATGTCGTCAGTGTTGGAAGTTTTGAGGATTTGAGCTACAGGGAGAGGCTGGGGCTATTTTCCCTGGAATGTAGGAGACTGAGAGTTGACCTTATGGAGGTTTACAAAATCATAAGGGACATGGATAGGGTAAATAGACAAGGTCTGTTCCCCAGGATGGAGCAGTCCAAAACTAGAGGGCATAGGTTTAAGGTGAGAGGGGAAAGATTTAAAAGGGACCTAAGAGGCAACCTTTTCATGCAGGTGTGTGTATGGAATGAACTGCCAGGGAAGTGGAGGAGGCTGGTACAATGACAACATTTAAAAGGCATCTGGATAGGTATATGAATTAGGAAGGGATGGGAGGGATATGGGCCTAATGCTGGCAAATGAGACTTGATTAATTTAGGATATCTTGTTGGCATGGACAAGTTGGACCGAAGGGTCTGTTTCTGTGCTGTACATCTTTATGAGTCTTGTGATCATACTAAGTAGGAACACAAGTATCTAGCCTGCTCAATAAGAATGTGGCTGATCTATTTGTGTTCCAAATTCTGCATTTACATCCTCTCCTAATAACTTTTGATTCCTTCGCCTAACAAGAAATTTTCCACCTCTGCCTTAAAAATATTCACCGGCCCCACCTCCGGAAGCATAGCTCCAAAATTGTGCAACCATCATAGAGTCATATAGCACCAAAACAGACCCTTCGGCCCAACCAGTCCATGCTGAACATAATCCCAGGAGAAAGCAAATTTCATCTCAGTTCTGAAAGAGTGAACCTCAGTTTTAAAACATTGTCCTCTAGTTCTGGACTCACTCAAGACGAAACATACTTACTATGTCTACAGTGTCACGTTGTTTAAGTTCTTAATACTACAAACAAGTCACCCTCAGTCTTCTATACTTCAGTGGAAACAAGAAATATAACTGTTACACATATGATATTTTGTTCATTCCAGCTATCAATTTAGTAAACCTCATTTGCATCCTTCATTAAAATGAGGAGACTAAAACAGCACATAGTATTCAGAGTGCAATTTCATCAACCCTAAACATAATTGAAGCATAACATCCTTAAACATTCAATTCCTATTGTAATAAGAGAGCACATTCCGTTATCCTTCTCAATCACTTGCTGTACCTGCAGGTTAACTTTTTGAGAACTCCTATACTATAACACTTAGAAAACAACTGAAGAATTTGACATGCCAAGAGATCCAAGTAAAATTTTGCTTTTTAAGTCTTCCTACCAAAGTGAACAACATCACATTTTCCCACATTATGCTCCATCTGTCAGACTTTTGCCTATTCACTCGACCTATCTATATCCTCTTCACAAAATTGTTTCCTACCTACCTTGTGTCATTTGCAAATCTATTGCTATAAATTGTAACAAACTGAAGCCCTAGCACAGACTTCATTCATCCTGCAGTTTCAGACAAGCTGAAAATAACCTCAAATCTGTTGGAAAATTGCAAGAGCCGAGGATCCTGCATCCCTGCCATCTTGACAGGTCCACTTACTTGCCTCTTTCACAGTCTCACTCTCCTTTGTCTAATCACTGACCAAATGAGAAGACCCTATCCTATGGGGTGTGAATACTTCATGGTACAAGATGTGCAGAGACTTTCTCCCTCTATAGTGTGTTACATTATCTGTAGCCTCCTGGACATAAACTCTGAGCCAAAGCTATTTGAATAGTAAACAATTACTCCAGCGCTGTTTGCCCTGCATCACACTGGTATCGAGCAGGTCCCACATGCTACGACCATGACACATCAACTATCCTGGTATCCTTAATGTGTTTTTTTAATTTCACTACTTAAATAATTTAACTAAATAGCTTCTCTTGTATTTATACATATATATTTAAAAACCTTACCAGTAGTTTCTGTGCTAATTGAAACCTTAGAAAAATAAGCCTTAACCACTGACTAGATACTGACCAATAGCTCACTTCTTCCCTGTAGTAAAGTAAAAACCAGTTCCAAACTGCTAGCATAATAAAAGCAAATTACTTTGGATACTGGACATTTTAAATAAAAAAAACTGGAGAAACTCAGCAGGTGTCGCAGCATCTGTGGAGAGAAAAGCAAAGTTAAATGGAGACATTAAGGACTGCAGATGCTGCAAGCAGGTGAGAGGCTGGAAAAGTACAGAAAAGCAAAGTCCTGATGAAGGGTTTACACCCGAAACATGGACTTACCTGCTCCTCAGATGCTGCCCGACTTGCTGTGTTTTTCTAGTCTCACAAGTTAATGTTTTGATTCCAACATCAGTCTTCTTCTTCAGAAGAGACAAAGAATGACAGTGGACTTAAAAAAATTAATTGTATTTCTCTCTCATGGATGCGGCCTGACCTGACGAGGTTTTATTCCTAACTGCCACTCTGTCTTTAGGTCCTCTTTTCACACACTTTTTCTAACCATAGATGACTGCCTCAGGGCCATCCCTTGGCTTGCCATCAGTGGCAATTCCTTCTGATGCCTCGGCACAAAGCTCTAAATTCCCTCCCTATACCTCTCCTCCTTACACCTCATTTTTCTCCTTTAAGGCCCTTGTTAAAACCTACCTCTTCAATCAAGCCGTTGATCATCTGACTTAATATTTCCTTACATGGCACTGCATCATACTTTGTTTTCTAATGCTCCTATGACACATTGAGACATTTCGTTATATTTAAATCACACCTTTTAACATAAACGGTTCTTGTTCTTGTCGTCCTGCTGGTAGGACAGAACACACCCAGTCATTGTCATGGAGAAATCTGGGACATTGTCAAAGATTAGTTCTATTTGTGTGAATATGCCAGGTTGTTACAGTCTATGGGACACCTTACTCAATTTTCTCACTAATTCCCAGACATTAACAGGGAGAATTTTGCAAGATCTGCTGTACTTAATGTGCTTTTGCTATGTTCAAAGCCAAGTTTGATATTGAGCGGGACACAGCAGGTCAGGCAGCATCAGAGGAGCAGAAAAGTTGACGTTTTGGGTGGGGACCCTTCTTCAGAAATGGGGTCCATTTCTAAAGAAGGGTCCTGACCCGAAACATCAACTTTCCTGCTCCTCTGATGCTGCCTGGCCTGCTGTGTTCCTCCAGTTCCACACTGTGATATCTCTGACTCCAGCATCTGCAGTTCTTGCTATCTTTGATATCGAGTGGACTATCCAGTTTTTCTTATTATTCCTCTTTGCAGCTTTTTCAATGCAACTGAGCTTGCTAGACTATTTCAGAGGGCAATTAAGAGTTAACTCCATTGATAATGGATCTGGAGTCAGATAAAAAGTGAGACCAGGAAAGGACAGCAGTTTTAATTTCCTTAAAGAATAGTAGTGAGCCTCTTGGAATTCTATCACAACCTGGTATCTTCATAGTCACATCCCTGGCATTTTCTTCCAGATTTAGTTAAGTTACTGAGTGTAAATTCCCTAGCTGCTGTGGTGGAACATGAACTCATGCTTGAAGACTATCAGTTAAGGTCTCTAGGTTATATAGTTCGGCAATATAACAACTATGCTGTCAAACACATTTCCATGGCATCAACACAGCAGATATGTCATAAATCAGTGAAAGACATTAAAATAGTATATTGACAACATTTATTTTGACTGCATGCAGAGACCTAATTACATAAATGATTATTGACCTTGCATTTTTCAATAAGTCGCACAGTTAATCTCACTAATTGGAAGTTGGAAATAATGTAAAATACTGTGAAAAACTGGTTTCTGACCAACAATTCTTCAAATGCTATTGGAATGTTTATTTTCTTTTGTTGCTACTGCTTTTAAGAAGTGTAGGAGATACATTTAGTACAATGTTTGCAACATTTTATGACATCGCCAAATACCTGACATCTCCTTTGGTAACATTTAATTTCTTCCGACAGCTTTTGTTGATTCTTCTGGTTTAATTCTTCATTGGTGCTTTTTTGCTCAATAGTAAGCTTCAGCTGTTCGATGATAGTCTCATCACTCTTTATGGTGTCTTGAGCATTCTCCATGCAACTCTTTAAGTACTTTATTTCTGATTCACATAACTCTATCTGCTTCCTGCAATTCCAGTAGGCATCAGAACTTTGTGCCTGTGATTTAAAGCAAAAATCATAAAGTCCTCAGTTAGGATAAAAATACATTTACTTTAAAAGAAATGCTCAGTGATGAACAATGAATTAATTCTCATTTTATCAATCTACGAAAAATGAAGCAAGGTCACCCTCAGATAGCTGGCAAGGACCTTGTACAAGAACAAAAGCTAAATGATGCTTACTGTTGCCTCTGGATTACTAGTCCATTGACAGCACCACTACACCATCACAACCTCCCTACAGATGTTTCAAAAACAAAACCCTCATCATGGCTTTCAAAGGGGAACACTCTTTCCTCACTATCCTTTTTTGATTGTGGTGCTGAGAGATGTAGAAGTTCCACAGGGAAAAACAAAATAAGGATTCATGGAAAACTTGGTAATGCGTGAAAAAAGTCTCTTCCTCCAAGTTATTTGCATCATCCACCTTGTCGAAAGCCTATATTGAGCGTGTGGATTTAAATCATTGGGGCATTTTTGCCTTTGCCAACTCTCTGATGCTGTAGCAGTCTCCTGGATGAAGTTTTCTTAGTTGGCCTGATGGGATTCCTCTTGATGGGAGGAATCCTCTCAATCTGGCCATATTGTGAGCAACAATCAAGGAGAATGGGCTGGGGAAAATATAGAGGGATGCATAAAGGAGGACTTTTTCCTCGCGAATCTTGGTAGGCTGAAAGTTCAATGAATATACAGAAATAAACAAAAAAAAATCAAAAAGCCAAAACAATGGAATACAAAGAGAGGAACTCATGATCCCCATGGAGATCCATGAATCAAAATCAAATTAAATTTGTCAAGTGACTCCTAAGTGAAGAAATGATTTCATTTCATGTGAATCAGAATCAACATAAACTTAGCTCAAAATTAATAGATAAATCACAGTTTATATGAACTACTAGTTACACATCAAAGAGCAGATGCACATCTCATGCAGTTACTAGATAGACCACTGCTTGTCAGGTACTGATTTCAGCCAAGCAGTTTATTCGAGCTTAATGCTTGCCTGGCACAAATCTGGTCCTTCTCCTTTAAGGAGGAGCCATTGGATAAGTCCTGCAGCAGGGTTCCATCCATAAAATCTTCCATGATTAACTCTCAGCTCCCATCTGTCACGGTAGCTTGGATCTATGTGACCCGCCTTTATATCTGCAGAACGTGACTAATTTTGGGCAGTCAGTTATTCGTAATAAACAGTGGGAGCAGTCTTAAATGTGTTTTACAAGCACTTTGGATTCCAGTTGTCCTATCTGACTTGCTAACTCCTCTCTATAGTTCTTTCATTTAGCATTTGTTTGTCTGCTGCACAGTCACCTCATTTTAACGTCCATCCTGATAGCTTCTAGATCAATGGTCTCTAGGTCTCATGGAGAATCATTTATAAGTTTGCTGACATCCTTTTCAGATGCTTTTAAGAATTATAAATCCTCCACAATGACCAATTGTGAACCATTTCAACAAAGCCTTGTGGAACATTTTAGCTATAATCACAGAGTTATAGAACCCTTTTGTCTTCATTATTATTAGAGTTTCATTTTATATTTGACAAATTTTATTGAATTGTTATTTGGGATGTGCTGCATGTATTTAATAAAGTATGATTGAAGACTATCTTTTGGGAAATGGAATTCAGCCCAGCACAGTGCAAAGTAATGCACTTCAAGAGCTGAGAAGGCAAGGGATTATACTCTGAATGGTAAGGACCCTGGAAACTACTGATGATCAGAAGGAGATATTAAGAACTGCTGATGCTGGAGTCAGAGATAACAGTGTGGAGCTGGAGGAACACAGCAGGCCAGACAGCATCAGAGGAGCAGGAAAGTTGACATTTCGGGTCGCAACCCTTCTGCAGAAATGCGGGAGCTTATTTGATGGGGTGTGTTGCGGGCAGGAGAAGGGATCTGTAGAGGGTGGGTTAGATTCCAGGTTAAAGAAATAGGCGCGGATGCAGAGGTTTTTTGATGGGGTGTGATGATCAGGACATTAGTGTGTATATCCACAAATCTCTGAAGGTAGTAGGGCAGGTGCATAAAGTTATCAGAAGGTACTTGCCTTTATGAGCTGAAGAATAGAATACAAATGTAGGGACGTTAGACTGAAATTGTATAAAATGCTGGCTCATCATAAATGGGAGTACCTTGTGCAGTTCTGAACACCAAAGTATAGGAATAATGTGATTTTACTAGAGAGGGTGCAGAGGAGATTTACCGGGATATTGTGTGAGCTGGAGGGCGTGAGCAACGGAGGAAACGTTTGATGGGCTAGA
Organism: Rhincodon typus; assembly: GCF_021869965.1. Classification (NCBI taxonomy): domain Eukaryota; kingdom Metazoa; phylum Chordata; class Chondrichthyes; order Orectolobiformes; family Rhincodontidae; genus Rhincodon; species Rhincodon typus. The sequence continues at coordinate 61,736,984 of NC_063337.1, read as the reverse complement.
GGTATGTAGCGAGGTACCTCTGTACCTAAGATGGCACTGGAAATGGTGACATTCTAAAGTTTTCACTGTACTCATATACTACTGTACTTAAGTACACATGACAATAAAATCCAAATATAATTTTTTTTAACAAAAGAGAAGCTAAACTTATGAGGGACATATGAGGCTACAAGACATTTTGTCCATTAGTAGAGAGGTCACTAATGGACAAATTGTCTTGGACCAGGGACCATGTATTTAAAGTGAACAGGTAGAAATCCAAGAAGAGACTTGAAGTGAAATTTTTCACCCAGAGGGTAGTGAGAGACTGGAATTTGCTGCCTGAAAGAATGTCGCGTCAGAAATTTTCATAACATTTAGGTAATAGTTAGATATTCATTTGCTTTTTCCACATTCTGCAGGACTATGGAGCAAAAGCTGGAACATAGGATTAGTGCAGTCAGATTGCATTGTGTTGGTCATCGACAATGAGGTAAGTTACCTTTTTCTGTGCTGTAAATGTCTGAATCTCAGTCTATGACTAGGCAACAAATGCTGTCCTTGTCAACAGTGCCCACATCCCATGAAAGAAAAGTGAAAAAAAAGTCAAATTTTCTCCAGATAATTAATCATGTATTTTATGTGGATGTGAAATAAGATATGTAGATGCTGCTGTGCTTTTTTGTCACCTGTTTTGATGGGTATACTATCAACCTATTTTCAATTTATTGATATGACCTCAGTGTCCACTGACCACTCAATCATTGTCAATGCATTACAAATCTCTCTGCTAGTTCCAATAAAGATGGATTACTGTCTGTTTAACTGAATTTTTTTTCTATTCATTTGTGGGATGTGGGTGTCGCTGGCTGGCCAGCATTTCTTGCCCATCCCTAGTTGCCCTCGAGAAGGTGGTGGTGAACTGCCTTCTTTGATTTGTTTTAACCTTTTTTTATTCTTGTAAATGATTTTGGTCTCATTAAATATCAAGATCTGAATACTGTCTTGTTTCTTTTGGGAGAACCAACGTTGCCATTGTTGATTATTTCTTCCCTTACAAGCAAGGGTGTAATCATACACAATATTTTCCACTTGTACGCATTCTCATCTTTAAGTTCATTTAATGCTATTCTCTGTTGCTGTTGTTCAGTTGGAAGGACTTTTTACTGTCATGTATCATCTTTTTAGATATCTCTGTAGGCCTCCCTGTCCCTCAGAGCAATCTTTTATCTTTTGCTATATCAAAGTCAAAGTCTTAAGTGTGCTGCTTACATACAAGGTAAATGTCACATGGAAAATTTGCATAAATGTTTAAATTATTTGATGTCAAATGAAGTGGAGTCTCTGGTAATGTCCTTTGTGAGTGAAAAGGTAGAGATCCTCTTCAGATATTTGTGAATCAAGTCCATGTACTTCAAAAATCTTAGTACATTTCTAAAGCTTTCATCAAATAAATTTAAAGAGTTGCTGTAAGGATATTTTAGTACCATGTTTTATCTCTACAGGCAGCTCTGCTCCTCTGATCAACCTTTACTATCAAACAACTAAGAATATAAAGAACATGACTGTTGCTGAAAAAGACACACTTAGGAGATTTTCATCTTGCACACACGAGGCATTCACGAGAATACCAATGTAAAGTGAAACAATATTTTATAGTAGTGAGAGTAGACAGCTGATTGGTTGAGGGACTGCTTTGAAGAATGCACCATTTTAGATCATGGCTGACAGCTAAATGCCAAGCTTTGTTTAAATTTGATTTAGACAGGCTGACTCTGGTTGTTCCAGGCATTGCCCTGAGGGATGAACCAGAAAATGGATCTGACCTATCTTGATAAGTTGAAGCAGGTGTAATGCATGTGTTCTTTCTGTCTCCAAACAGGACCTTGTTTATCATCATATGTAGCATGTAGTTTATGGCAGTGCACAACTCTGTGAGCCAACTGACAATCTTAAACTGGTTATCAGCGTAATTCTTAGCATACTCAAGATGATTTAGCAATAACCACAGAAGCACATCTAATGTTGGACACTTGTGATTTGAATTTTGCAAGCATAGACTAGTTAGGTGAGATCAGTATCTTGCCTGATATGAACAGGTGAAGGGACATACTGTTTAATGTGATCCATTCAGTGTTTGGGACATATGGGCTATTGATATCTGCTCAACAATGGAACTAATTTACAACAAGTCATTTCTGTGACAATCAATGCCTTTTTAGCTTGACGGCAACGTCATATTAGTGGCAAACATCATGTGTGCTGCTACTGCTGCAAGAAATCTGCAGGGGTTTTGTATTGTATACTGTAAGTGTATTTTCACTGGTCAATATATGGATTAGAATTGTTACAGTTCTACACATTCTAAGATTAGTCTTATTGGCAATCTTGTTTTTGGTGTCCAAGTTATGTGCCCAAAGTGCAAGCAAATATGGCATATAAAAGCAAATGTCATCCTGAGACAGAGTGGCTACGTCAATCAGATAATTTTTTGCTGTAGTTCTGGCTGACACTGAAGAAGCACATTGGATCTAGAGCAACATTTTTCCAGGGGTCACTCCACAAAATAAAAATAGTTTTTCTAGTTACGAAATAGGCAAGCTACTTACCTTATCTATGATCAGCTTTTGAATAAAAGATCTGTCGGCTAATGTTCTTAAACACAATAATTGGTCTTTCAAAAAAAAAATTATTCAAAGAAGATACAACAGTTGGTTCTATGCTTAGTGGCAAGTGGCACAGGGAGTAATCTGCAGGCACCATTCTTGCTAATCTCCTTTTTAATTCCTTGAAATCTACCTGCAGGACTTAATTCCTTTTTTTAATTACGAACAATGTCACTTCATTTCTATATTACCAATAACAAATCACTTACATAAATTGTAAACAATAATGGTCACAATATCAATTCTTGTAGTTTACCGCTTTACACCTTTCCTAAGATGGGTAGCTATTAACCACCTGACCTCTTGTCTTTTGTTTTGTAGCCGGTTCTTTTTAAAAATCATTCTGCCACTTGTCCCTTGATTCCACAAAGTGTGATTTGAGTCACATGGTTACCTTGTAGTAGATTATTGAAGACTTTTTGAAAATCCAAATATATCGCAACAGATGTAATTTGGTCTTTCCATTAATTTTGGAAAATTTGGGAATTCTGCATGACCTCCTTGGCAGTTAAAACATTCCAGGAGATAACTCAGTGCCTGATCATTTTAGCAGGTACTGGCAGTAGCTACATTTTCTAGTGGGAGAGATCTCCATCCCAGCCAGGAGGTTCAGTTCCTGCTTGAAATAATTTAGTGAACTGGGGTATAAAGATGAAAAGAACCATCTCCTATCACTCAACTTAGGTCTGGCCTTATGGAACTTAAAACCATGATTATTAGTCTTCCGTCTCATAAAACAAACTATCAATTTGAACACAATGTATTTGCTTCATCATTTGAACAATAGATTATCCGCCCGGTCTACTCTTCATTGAGCCTCGACACTTTTCGGCGACCTCCTTACTGAAGATGACTTCAGTCACAAACGTCTGGACTCCATCCAAATTATTTGATCAACTCACCAGGGCTCAGTTAAAACACTTTCCAAACTAGCCTCCTGTAACCTAAAAAGACACAGCAGAAGATACATGAGAGCACCATGACCTGCAAGTTCTCCTTCAAGTCACACACTATCCGACTTCGAACTATAACAGTTTTCCTTTAATATCACTGGGTCAACAGAACTGTGGGCATAGCTGCAGCCTAGGTCTTAAAGTGTTTGAGGAAGGCAGCTCACCACCACCTTCTCAAGGACAATTAGGGATGGGAAACAAATATCTGTATAGCCAATGATGCACATATCCCATGAATATGTAAAATAACGAAAGAGATGTTTTGAACTGAGACCTATTGTAGTCATCCTTTCTACACCCTACCCAAAACCTCAATAATCACTCAATCAACATGAAAAATATCTAAAACTGGATACTATTCCAAATTTAACCTGACTAAGATATTGTACAGGATAAAACAGCCCACCTTTTCTCATGAGATAACAAGGTGTAGAGCTGGATGAACAGAGCAGGCCAAGCAGCAGAGCAGCAGGAAAGCTGACTTTTCGGGTCAGCTTTCCCAAAACATCAGCTTTCCCGCTTCTCTGATGCTGCTTGGCCTGCTGTGTTCATCCAGCTCTACACCTTGTTATCTCAGAGTCTCCAGCATCAGCAGTTCCGACTATCTCTGAACCACCTTTTCTCATAATAGGATTATTTAATGAATGCACAACATTATTTAAGAACAAAAAGAACAAAGAACAATGCAGCACAGGAACAGGCCCTTCGGCCTTCCAAGCCTGGCCAACACATTTTGCCTCTCCACACTAACTGTCTTCGCTTACAGGATCCTTATCCCTCTATTTCCTTCATTTTATGTATTTGTCCAGGTGCTTCTTAAATGCTGCTATTGTGTCTGCTTCCACCACCTTCTCTGGCAGCGCATTTCAGGACTCATTTACTTTAGCTATGACTTTATAACATCACTCTTGAACTTTAAAAGATTTAAGTTCTGAAATGCCAAGATTGTTTTCTTTCTCCAGCTTCTTTAATATTTTTCCCTGAAAGGTGTATGCATGTTAAGTATTAAACTTGCCTACAAGCATAATACTTCACTCTTCTAATTAAGCACAATTTATCAGTTTCCCAACACAATAAGATCCAACTGAAGTGCACAGCACCATCTATTGTCCTAAAGCTCTCCTGCACCTTAGTATAATCTGCCTATTTGCCAATCTTGCCCTTCAGCTAAATTTAGATCATGAAAATAGCAAAGTGCATTACACCCAAAAGAATTCCCTGCAGGATATATCAGTGCTAACTAGTTACTAAATGGATCCAGTTATATTTATATTCACTTTCTGCCTGTGCTCTTCTTGCTAGTTCTCAATTCACTGCAATATCTCACTGTTAACGCCAGTGATTTAAAACCTGTAGAGAAGCCTCTTATTTCCATAGATTTCTCATAGTCGTCGTAGATAATCTGCACATTCTCCCCGTGTCTGCATGGGTTTCCTCCCACAGCCCAAAGATGTGCAGGTTAGGTGGATTGGCCATACAAAATTGCAGGTAGTTTCTAGTGACATGGCTAGGTGGATTAGCCATGGTAAATGCAGGTTTACGGGGATAGGGTAGGGGACTAGGTCTGGGTGGGAACCTCTTTAGAGGGTTGATGGAGACTCGATGGGCCAAATGGTCTCTTTCCACACTGTAGAGATTCAATTATTTGGCTCTCAAAAGATATAATATGGAGAACAATTATTTAGTTGATCCAAAAAAAATAGCCAATGCTTCAAATTCACATGGGTACTCTTGAGTAGATTAATAGAATGATCAAGGTTTCACCAGAGCAAATTATTATAATTTTAATAATCTGTGTGCAATTTCTCCAGTGTACACACAATATTCAATTCTAAAAAAAGAGATAGTCCAGCAACTGTTAAATATTTGTTTTTTCAGGAACTATAGTATAAGGGAAGCAGCTACGAATAGAATAGCTGATGATATCAGGCCACATGATAGGTTACAGCGAATAGAAGGACTTACAATAAAGTGGGATCTCTTCCCTTTATGTACGTATAGTCTATTATTCAACAGAAGCTGTGCTGTCTGTCACTGTCCATGCTAAAACATGATGGCGTCATTAAGAGTTTCCTGCAAACAGGAATGGCACCTAGAAACATCTGTTGGCTAGCAAATTTAAACAAAGGAGAGCAGTTGCAGTTGCAGCCATGTTCTAATATTGCAGCAGTTTCTTCCATCTCACTCAAGTCAGATGCAAAAGTTAAGCAAAATCAGGAAAGATTAGAAAAATCTCAAGGTGATAGGCTAGACCAATGAAACACAGTTAAAAAACTGACACACATGGAGTTGATAGACTCCAGCAGCAAAAAAAAATCTCAGAGCAAGTAGACACCAGTGATAAGCCAAACAAAAAAATCAGCAGAACCTCAGATCAGGCAGACTCCCATGAAACCGGCAGAATTTGGAATAGACTACAGCAGTAGGGGCAATTGACAGACATTAGAATATACAGAGACCAGCCATAAATGAAAACAGCAAAATTGTGACAACGACCTCAAGTGGCATGTAAAACCAAAAGGGAAGTTTAGCCTGATTCCCAACGCAATATGAAGTTAACCTTGTTAGGTTTAGCGTCATTATGGAAAAGCCCCTCCACTATCTGAGCCACTTCAACATGTAGATACCCCAGACCAAGTTGCTATTCGTGTCAAGGATCTCTCTGGAAGCAAAATCAAGTTTTTATTCATGGAGATGGAGAGACTTCACAGGGTCCAACATGTGACATGTATGGTTCATCATCCATACAGAGACCAGTATTCCAGGTAAAATGCAAAAGTGGATGGAATTGAGAACTACCATTGTCCTATCTTCCCAACATGATGGGAGAAGACCAAGCCAGAGCAAAGAAACACACACACACACAAACACTCCAATAAAGGCCATTTCAAGGTCATATGTTAAAAAAGCTCCCAGCTCCAAAACTTTAAAGAAGTCTAAGCAGATCTGGGAAAACTCTAGAATGAGAATGTAATAGTTCATGGCCATAATTTTAAGCTGGATACTGGGATGTCCCTTCCAACACAGCACAGGGACTGAAATTTTTCAGCTTCATGGTCCAGGAAACATCCAATTGAAAGTAAAGGGACATCTGACTACTATGTTCCGGTAAAAAAAAAATCAATTAAACACTCTACGTAGTTCATAATCAAGAATGCTTACTATTAAGCCAGAGAGCTTGCTTGGATCTCCAATCAGTATCCAAGCTGGACAAGTTGCACAACCAGGACATATTGGAATAACTCAGCTCAGAATTCTTCAAACTATTGGAATGACCACTGGACCCGAAACATTAACTCTGATTTCTATTCACAGATGCTGCCAGATGTGCTGAGCTTTTCCAGCAACTTCTGTTTTCGTTCTCCAAACTAATCACAGGTCTGGGAAAACTGAGCACACCTTACACTTTATGCTAAGACCATATACCAAACTAGTATGTGTGTCCATTGTACCTAAATGATCACACTGCTTATTCAACTTCAGTAGTAGAAGAACAGACATTCCTTCAAATTACAAGGAAGATGGAAGACATTATTTTTGGTCCCTGTTCCTAACATGGTTGCCTCACTATCAACTTCCCTTTGCATCAGATTATTGGCAAATAGGTTATCAAATTGAGTTCAAGTAAATGTCTAACTACCGATTCCACAGCTTTCTACTTGTTTATCACCTAATTTTTGCCCCTGCCTTAACATATTGTCATGAAGCATGGAACCATAGAATAACTTACAGCACTGGAGACAGCCATTTAGACCATTTATTTGACACCAGCACCCCAGTAATATACCTGCAGCAATCCAGCCAGTCCCATTCTCTTGCCTTATCCCCATTGTCCTATAGGTTTACATCCTTCAAGCGTCCATCCTATTTCTTGGAATATGGAGCTTCTAGTGCAGTGGCTATCCACTGACCTCCCTACTCTGGTACTTTAATACTTTCCAAATCTCTGAGCTATCTGAATGGATTTATTTCTAGCTTCTTGAACATTCTTGATTTTAAGGTCTTCACCACTGGTTGCTATGCCTTCTGGAATTTCCTCCATAGACCTAAAAGCTGCTTTTGGTCTTTCAGAGGCACAGTTTGTTTTATTATCTTCCTTTGAAATAGTTTGGAAATGTTTTATTACATTCAAGACACTGACTGTCAGTTGTTGTTCATTCCTGGGGACCCCTGTAATATATATAAAGCAGAGTGCTTTTTTGTTTTGCTTGGGTTGATCATGGACTTGTTGCACATGTTCGTTTTCAAAACAAAACAGGAGTATCTGACACTTACATGATGCACAGTAAACTGCAAAACATTACTACAGTCACTTGCTTCAGCCTGGAATAACACTATTATATAGAAATTCAGTGTCATGGTAACCTTGATAGAGACAAGCAGTGCTGACCATTATCTAATTTAAGGATTCAGTTCTAGACGATGATAAATCTCAGTTACAATCCCACTGCTAAAATGCAGGCCCTCACACATGGCTAATTGGCATGGTTAACTTTGGTCAAGTGTCCCCTCAAGATTCAATGTGGGTCAAATCTTTAACTCACTCAGTTCTTCTAGCTGTTCCTACTCTTTCCCATCTACTTACTGCTATTCGACCAATAGTCCTAAAAAGCAGGCATAACAGAGCATCTGCAATAGCATTTTTAGACAACTATTCCTGCATAAAGCTCTTCTGCAAATCTCAATTCAATGCACAAGGGAGAAAATTGTGAAAACATCTTTCAGAGCTGAATAGCAACTGAAGTTAACTTGTAATTTAATGTAAGTTTGTTTTTACAGAGTAATAAAGGTACATTTTACATCATTGGATTTGACACGCAGCAGATTTCCACCTCATGTGCTCAACATTTGATTTCTTGCAGATTTCATTAATTTATCATATAAAATATAGAGATTTAAAATTTATACAATGTAGATTCAGAATGGCCAAAGATGCCAATAGAATTTTTCAGTCATTAATTTTTTTAATCCTGTAAGGTCCGTTGACTTCCATGCTCAAAATCCTGATTTGCAGTTGCACTGTCAGGAAACAAATTTATAACTTTTTTTGAGAGCTGGCACTGAAGAATTAATTAAAAACAAGATTGTAAACATATCCTGTAAAACATGAGATGCCTCAAAATAAATTGTCAAATCTGTGGTTTTTACCTTCTTAAAATGTTGACCTTTTGCGCAATATTAATCAACACAGTCAATAATTATATATTGTTAAATAGTTTGCCAATTTTACAGATAGAATCTTAACCACCATGCTAGCATATCTAAACATGTGGGTACACTGACCTTTTATTTGATAAAAACAAAATATGCCTAAGGTAAGTAAGTGTCATTAACAAAAAATTATAAAATCAAAGCAAAAACATTCAAAACATTACAATCATAATTGGAGCAAAGACACTTACCTCCAAATTGCTATTTAGCATCTTCTGCTTTGAGTCAGTCTCCCCATTTTCACCAATGATCTCTAATTTGCGTGGCTCTCTGGCTTGCTTCAGTTGATGTTTTTGTAGTTTCTCATAACTACTTTGTAGCTTACGGAGCTAAATATGCAACTACAAATCATAAGTGACAAAACTTATGAAACAAAGCTTACGTACTTTGTAGGACTTCCTTCATTTCACTGATGCACCTCCAAATATCAGGAGAAGTGAATGTGATGTGAATCACATCCTACTGAACCTACCTGGTAGAGAATAACTCCTGATGCTCTTTTCAGCTTCAGCGCACACTTTTAATGTGAAATGCCCTTTACTACAGTATTAAAAAGGCATGGACTCATCCAGAAAGAGATTATTTTGGTCAATGCTATTAAACAATTATTCAATTACTAAATAGGTTTTCCTTATGCCCTGAGCAAAAAGGCAGAGGGACTGCAATATTGGGAGGACACATCTTTGAAAAATGAAGGTCCAACAAATTACATTCACTTTATTACTACTTCAGTATCTTTCATGAATTTCAGAAGACTAAACCAATATAATTCAGCTTAAGGAGAAAGAAAAATGCTCACAAGGGCAGAGATCTTAGCTACTGAGAAAGATGTGCTAGGATTGGAAATCCTAACAGTAATGTTCAGCTCAAGTACATAGCTTAATCTATAGAACAGCACTGTAGATAATAGCTGTGAAAATGTTTATTCTGAATTGTCATAAAGTAGCCAGAGAACAGGCAAAGTAACCTTTAGTAAATCCCGGCACCTTCTTGGAGTTGGTAACATTGGATAATGTATTCTGCTCATCATTTTGTATGAGGCATATAGCACTTCAACAGTGATTTATTTGGGACTTTGGGAATAGAACTGAAAGCAATTGCCAGGTTTTTTACCCCACAAAGATCAATATCTGGGATGCAATATGTCCTCTGAGGAGGTGAGAATAATGACAAGCACGATGATTTAATTAGTAAAGAGTCCAAAGATCAGACTTTTACAGTTGAGAAAAACTCTTGCAATTAAGTCTTCCCTTCTGAGATGACACAATCAAATTCATCACGTTAGGTGGTAAGAAGCCGAGTAGCATGCATGTGCACCTTATTAATTACACAGCCCACCCAATTAACTTCCCTTTCCCAATTATTCAAAAACTTGACAAAACCGGAGTCAGTTTCAGTCAAGAGATAGCAGGAACTGCAGATGCTG
>NC_063337.1:61628719-61711749 GCF_021869965.1 Rhincodon typus | reverse complement strand
TGCTGCTTGGCCTGCTGTGTTCATCCAGCCCTGCACCTTGTTGTCTCAGATAAAAAAGGTTAACTATTTTGATTGTATAGTTCTAGGAACACAATAGTGTCTAAAAATTAGGACTAGACTGTTCAAGAGAGATTTAGAAAGCACTTCTACACAATGTGGTAGATGCTTGTAACTCTTCAAACACAGAGTTCATGTTAGTTCAGTTGCCAATTTTAAATCGGAGATAGATACGTTTTTGTTAAGTAAAGGTAAATTATTAAGGGATATGGGCCAAAGTATTAGCACCTAGGCTACAGATCAGCTCCAATCTCATTGAATGGCAGCACAGGCTGGAGGCACTGAATGGCCTACTCCTGCTCTGATGTTCCTATTTACAGGGGATACTGAATTGGAGTTCTCATGCTGTGGCAATCATCTACCAACAGGTTGTCTGAGTAACCTTGATAGAAAATTAGTTATTGAGAGTTTTTTTTGAAAAGTATGAATGAGATGAGATACAGAAGAAGTGTCATAAACATACAATGCTATAGCTCAATCCCTTACTTGTAGTCCTGTACAAGTACAGTTGCATCTTGGAATAGACAGGTATTTTGAAATAGGGCAGTTACATTTTCAAACACAAGACATTCATCATCTGGGATTGTTGGGTTTTGGCGAGTATATAGGTGACTGCCAAGACCGATCTGTATCAGAAAGTTTCTGCTGCAAATAGTTCTGGATAAGTTACTGACTCAATTTCCTTTCCATTTCTGACATGCATTTGCATTGCACGGATATGCGAACCATTTTAGTAAAATATTGGTACACCAGGTGCAGTGATTCTAGGTGAGATACAGTTCAGGATAGGGGCCTCAACTATTTATGATTTATGTTAATCACTTGGAAGAATGGGCTGAGCACTTTGTGTCATCAACAAATCATCTACAGTGTTAGCTAGGAAATCAAGTGGTGATGAGGATATATAAAATGAGTCTTAAGTGAGGTAACAACGTTTTTCAGATGGAGTATAATGTGGGAAAGTGCATAGTTGGGTGTCCTACACAATTCACAAAGATAGTATTCAGATCTACCAATTAACTCAATGAATGGAACTGTTGGCCTTTTTTGCAAGAGGATGGGCTACAAAAGCTGGAAGACTTACTACAATTATACTGTGCACTGGCAAAATGGCACCTAGAATATTGTGTACAATTCTAGTCCCCTTATTTTATGCAGTTATAGTTGCATTGGAAGCAGTTTAAAAAGCTCAACTAGGCTGATTTCTGAGATAAGAGGTTCCCTAAAGAGTGAAGGTGGAGTAGGTTGTGCCCATATTTATTAGTATTCAGGACAATGAGATGATTATGTGAAGTGTAAGATTGGGTGTTTGGGTCGTTTGAAGGTATGCCTCACATTAAAATGCCATGAGAACTACACATGCTAGTTAAACAAAAAAAAAAGCATTTCAGAACCTTTAGCCAGATCCTCCTGCTAAACCAAAAGTGAATGAGACTTACATTTTTAAAATGCCTTGCCAAGGAACCCCCTTACAACTGTTTTAACTCTGCATTATAAATTTGAGGAGTGAAACAGAAAACCCACTTTGGTCCACAAGCAAAATTTCAAGTGCTCTTGCAATTAAGTTACAGCGATGCAGGAACAGGTCAGGAAAAAAAAAACAAATCATAATTTTCAGAAGTGATAAACAATTTTAAAAATGCATACAAGCCTAATCAGTATATTCCAGTATTTAGAAATTGAACTTTGATTAAATATCAGTGAAATATATTTCACTTACATCAGATTTAAAGGACTTAAGACGTTCTTTATATTTAAGTATCATTTCCCTGTGAAAGTTCTCAAAGTCTTCTAGCTGCTGACGAAGCTTACCCACCTATGAAACAGAATTGTATTTTAAGCATTTGATGAAAAAAAAAGAAATCATAAGAATGGTTACAACACAGGAGGCCATTTACCCATATGATGATATATTTGTAACAGAAGGATAAATTTACTGATTCTTCACTCCCAGTGAAGGGCCTGTGCTTGAAGGGAACATGGATTCAAGAATCAGAGGAAGTAACTCTAATTCATGCTCTCTTTGAGCAGAGCTTCTATCAGCAGTACAGCAGTCACCAACTGAAAGGACTGCATCCCAGGTGCATTTTATTGTAACCTGAAAAATAAAACTTGAAAAATTCTCAGTCGTCATCTTTAGGAGATACAGAACCTAAAGAGGTTGTCTCTAGGTTCACTTTAGGAGATAAAGTTAACAGTTGTACCTGTTTCCAGTGACTCAAGCCAAGTGTGGTATATGATTATTCCATAACCAGCCATGGCAGTGTCTGACAGATGGACCATTCATTTGTAGTGTGGATTCAATTATATAGCCAGACACTGACAGGAATTAGCAAGAGAAGAGAAATGGGCCATTCAGACTTAAAGCATACTTCACCATTCAATTAAATCATTTGTGATCAGTACATCAACTTCATTCACCTACTTTACACTATATCACTGTCACTCATGACTTGTTCGAGGTTCCTCAACCTGGCCAATAGTCCATCGAGTTGGTCTATCATTGCTTCTGCTGATACCAACTTCATGACCACTTGGAATGGGCATCCATGACCATGAGTAACATACATCTCTACTGAAACCGATACCGATACGTTCTCTTCTTGGGAAAAGTATATAAATTTTTCACGTTCCAGTTGGGAATATCCTTTTTCTCTGCACCCCTCCCCCAACTGTCAGTATCTGATTACGTATGAGTAGGCTGAGGTTAATGGCCTACTGTCTTTCAGCAGCAAGAAGTGCCTACAGTAAAGGAAATGGGTGAACTTCTCAATACCAAGCATAATGCCCAATCCTTCCTTTTGCACTTGGGCATATTTTCCCTCTACCTTCTACAGTGACCTTGATGCAAACACAATGGGCCTTTCCTTCCTGTTCGGTAAGATGTGCAGCACTACAGCACCGATCACACACGAACTGCAGTGGCAACTTCAGGTCAAATAGGTCAATACTTCTGATCTTTTTAGGGTTTGCTTCACCTCCCGGTAAGCTGCTTCAAATTCCATTTCCACAGCTGCTCTTTACCCAACATTTGATGCAGAGGTTTTAGCATGGTTGCCAAACTTGACATCGTATTTTACAAGTACTAAGAATGATTTTATTTGCGAAACATTCTCTGGCCTAGGAGCCTTCGTGATAGCCTCAAACTTCTTGGACGCCTCAAGTGGTCCCTCGCCATCGATTACATGGCCCAGGTGCTCAATGCAGTCTTTCAAACAAAAAAAAAAACTTGCATTGGCTTGCATTTGTCCCTTTTTACCTTGTAGGCCATGCACCTGCAACCCCTTCAGAGTTTCTTCTATGTTTTTCAAATGCTCCTCTATGGTGGATCCAGTAACCAAAATATCATCTGTCCACGTCCTCTGGAATAGAGCAGGCACTGGGGTGATACCAAAAGGAAGCTACTTGTAGCGGAACAGTCCCCTGTGTCACTATCGTCAGCAGTGGCTGGAACTCCTTCGCGATGGCCATCTGTAAGTAGGCCTGCAGCAGATCCAGTTTTGAAAATGTGTTTTCCCCAGTCACTGAACAGGTCGTCCGTGAGTGGAAATGGGTATTCATCCACACACAAGGCTAAGTTGACTGTGACCTTTAAAGTCACCACAAATCCTCGCTGCGCCATCGGTTTTTAAAAACAGGAATGATTGGAGTGGCCCATTCGCTGGTAGTTACTGGTTCCAACACTTCCAGGTTCAACCAACTTTCCAGTTCCACCTTCTCTTTAGGGTGGATGGCATATGGTACTAGATATGTCATCAAATCCTTGGATGAGCCTCCCGCTTCAACAGAAATTTAATTTCTACTCTTCAATTCCCCCAGGGTTTCCTTGAAGAGTTCTTTATATTTGCTCAAAATCTCTTGCAAAATTGTTTTGGAGTCTGCCAGCTTATTAACCATGTCCCTATTTAACATTAATTTCTCTAACCAGGACCACAGGCGAGGTCCTAGATGACTGGAGAACAGCCAATGTTGTCCTATTGTTTAAGGATAGCAGGGATAGTCTAGGAAATCACAGGCCTGTGAGCCTCATGCCAGTGGTAGGGAACTTATTGGAAAAGATTCTAAGGGATGCATTTAGAAGCAAATGGACTTATTAGCAATAGACAGCGTGGTTTTGTGCGGGGGAGGTTGTGCCTCGGTAACTTGATCAAGTTTTTCAAGGAAGTAACAAAGATGATTGATGTGGGAAAAGTGTTTGATGTTGTCTACATGGACTTCAGTAAAGCCTTTGACAAGGTCCCCCATGGCAGACTGGTACAAAAATGAAGTCACATGTTATCAGGGGTGAGCTGGCAAGATGGATGCAGAACTGGCTTAGTCACAGGAGAGAGAGGGTAGCAGTGGAAGGATGCTTTTCAGAATGGGTGGTTATGACTAGTGGTGTTCTACAGAGATCAGTGCTGGGACCTCTGCTGTCATGGTCTACATAAGTGATTTGAATGAAAACGTAGTTGGTCTCATTAGCAAGTTTGTGGACAATACAAAGATTGGTGGAGTTGTGGATAGTGAGGACGATTGTCAGAGGATACAGCAGGATATAGATCAGTTGGAGGCATGGGCAGAAAAATGGCAGATGGAGTTTAATCTGGACTAATGTGAGGTGATGCATTTTGGAAGGTCAATTACAGGTGGAAATTATACAGTGATTGGCAGGACCCCCTTAGGAGTACTGATATACCTTCAGTGATCTGGGTGTGCAGGTCCATAGATCACTGAAGGTGGCAGCGCAGGTAGATAAGGTAGTTAAAAAAAGGCCTCTGGCATGCTTGACTTCATTAGAAGGGGCATCGAATACAAGGATAGGTAAATTATGCTGCTGCTTTATAGAACTTTGCTTAGACCACACTTGGAATATTGCATTCAGTTCTGGTCACCACAATACCAGAAGGATGGGGATGCTTTGGAGATGGTACAGAAAAGGTTTACCAGGATGTTGCCTGGTATGGGGGATTTTAACTATGAAGAAAGGTTGGATAGACTGGGTTTGTTTTCACTGGAAAGCAGGAGGTTGAGGGGCGACCTTATAGAAGTTTATATGATTGTGAATGGCATGGATAGAGTGGAAAGTATGAGGCTTTTGCCCCCCCACGGTGGAGTGGTCACTTACTAGGGGTCACAGGTTTGGGGAGTGGAGGTGTAGGGGGTGACTGCTTGGAATGCTTTGCTAGAAGAGTTGGTGGAAGCAGGCACAATAGCAGCATTCAAGAAGTACCTGGATGAATACATGACTATGAAAGGGATAGAGGGATACGCATCCTGTAAGGTGAAGGTAGTTTAGTATGGAAGGGCAAAATGTGTCAGTGCAGGCGTGGAGGGCTGAAAGACTTGTTCCTGCTGTGCTGTATTCTTCTTTGTTCTTAAACATAATACAAGTGTACTCTCAGTGTGGGTCTTTAATGCCAAAAGTGGCTTAATAGTACTACGACTGACTGAACAGAATCACAATTAGTAATATGATGGTCCAGCACATCCCACACTCTACTATCAACATCAAGCACTAGGATAACCTATGACTCAATGAGGAATATAAGAAAGCAAGCCAAGAGCAACACACATACCTCAAAATGAGCTACCAAACTAATGAAGCTACAACACTGGACTACATGCATGCTAAAAATTGGAAGTAGCATGCTGTGGACAATGTTAAGCTAGAATAGAACCAAGGGATTAGAGAAAAAAATTGCAGTCCTGCCATATTCCAAGGATGAGCAATTAAAACAACCAACCAAAAGATGATACTGCAAAATCTTCTGCATATACAATGATGGTGGAATGATCAATATGATCAAGTGGCAGCACGTAGCATTGGATAGAGAAATGTATATGGGCCCTCACTTATCCTGGCTATGGTATGAAGGTTTGTGTTCTAGAATTAGTAGTGCATCTTATGATGGAATCTGCATATGCACAGCTTGATTTTTTAAATTTATTTTAAAGATGAACCCTAGCTGAAGGGAAACCCAAAAAAAAAAAATCCCTTCAGTTTCTAAGGAAACTAAAGCTAAAATTGTGATGGAAGCTAAAGCAGCCAGGGAGACTGAAACCAATTAAGCATATAAAAAGATAGGTCAATTCAAGCTCAGTAGATACTGGAGGAGTCCAATGGTGACCATGGATAACACAAGGTTAGATCTAGAAGTTGAGGATTAGCAAAAGATACAGTTGCTGCAGCAGTTTCTGTTACGTAAAAAGTAATATCAGTGGATCTATGCCATCCAAATAGAGCTCACTGAAATTATCGACTTGGTTTAATTTCTCATAATTAATTAGTTCTCATTTCCAACTTGAAATAGACTCCATACAATGTCTGCCAACTTGAAATACACTCAATACAATGCCTGCATAAGAAGCTGTCTTACCTCATGATGCTTCTGCTCAAGGCAAGTCTGCATGTTGTTCAATTCAAGTTCACGCATTTCAAGCTGGGTCTCAAGGCTTTGTGAATGTTGTTCCCATTCTGTGTTTTTACAGCTTACCATTACATCAATTTGATGTATTAGTTCGTGGAGTTCTGCTTCACATGAAGAGTCTCTGATTTTTCAAAAGAAGATAATAAATTTAAAAAAAAAAAAAATTTCTGAGGCATGAAAAAAAGGAATGAAGAAGCATTTTCTTCTCAAAAGTGACTTGAACTGATTAGTGAAAACAAAAAAAGATACTCTAATGCTTAAACTCCATATTTTCAGCCTCATCCATACAGATCTCTAATCTCCTCCTGAGCAATAAGAGACAGATTGTGCACATTCCTAAAAGGTTCTATTAATTATTATGGAAGGCAGCTCTTCTGATTGGCTGAGCTGGATCTAGACTGATTGAGACTGCCAAATATGTACTCAACTTTCTGTAATATTTACTAGCATTTTTTTTTTTTTTAAGAAAGTTATGTGTCATCTGCAAGTTTGTTGACTGTAATGTTCTGACAGCTGTTTTGAACCCCCAGGCTTAGACCATATATTGTTGACTGCTGCATATGAGGGTTATTTGTATTAAACTCGAATATAATGTGCATGTACTATATCAGGAACTTGGATTTTGCAAAAACCTTACTATTTAGTTTAGTTTATTAGGAATTTAAAGCACTTGCAATTTTGATCTGTGTGAAAACTTTGTTATGGGAATTGTGAATTTTACTGTGTGCCTGCAGACTATTCATGAGATATACAAGAACTTGAGTTTGATTTTCAGGATAGGTTTACAATTCAGGAATAGAATGGCACTTGTCCATTTGATATTCTCTATTTCTCTAAGAGATACTTAGTTTCCTATTGTACACGTACACCCAGCACTCTTTGTGCACCTTACTTTGAGTTTCACTTATTGAAAGGGAGCAGATTTCAATGATGCTGCAACAATTCAGTAATTGCAGCAGTTTAAAGGCAGCTTTCCGGTGTCCAAAAACAAAACGGCATATTTCAAGAATTGTTACCAATTGATTTTAAAGGAAACAGCTAAATTTGCACACTTTAGCTGAAGCCTATTTTGATAGTCAACAAATAGGAACTAAGTTTTTGGCACAGTTGGATGCTTGTCCACAATGAGGTGCTGGCAATCTTGGTATTATGTTCCACCTCCAGACATCACAACAGGAACCACACAAAATTATTAAAAATAAATATATTTTTTAAGTACCTTGCTTCCCTACCTCAAACACCATAAACAGACTTTTAGGTTGAAACCCTAATATCAGTACATGTTCCAACTCAAACAGAAACCTAACATTGGGCAAGTCAGGCACATTGGCTAAAAGGATGTACTAGCCACCCAATTAAGACTAACTGGAGGCTCTACAGAATGAAAAGAGTTGTAGTCTGCCAATGCAAGTAAAGAGAAGAGAGAGCCATGATTTTGAAGTACTCTGTCAGCACTCCTAAAAGTTTGAAATAAAAAGCAGTCATTGGTAATGGACGGCCATAAGTGGCCTTATCTGACAATTTTGTAGATAGGTTGCCATTCTATCCTGATCCGCCCTGCAAGAAAGTGATTTAGGTATACAATGGTTCCCTCACAAACTGTTGTTCCTTTCTGTATATTTGGGCAAAAAGACTTGCAGCTCTTGGATAGCTATAGCAATTACTTGTGCCAGCTGTATGGTAACAGAAATGGGGTACATGAATTAAGTTTACTTGAAGACCTGTCAGTTAAGAAGCGCTGTTCATATCTGTTCAGTTCATGTCACCCAGATGAAACCAGTTATCACAAAATGCCAATGTTCAAATTCAACTTTCTAAAGTGAAATGATTGTTGTGTAGCTTGACTACCTCTAATTTCTTCTGCCCTCCTAACAAGTATCTTTTTATCAGCAACACCCAGCTCAACTTGCCCTTTCTATCACTACATCTCTTCATTACAAATATCAGCCCGAGTCCAAAGGCAGCCATCCAGAAAGGTTACCTAAAAGGACAGCAACTTCAGAGAAGTGTAGAATGGCTACAAGTAACCATGCTAATTTGGCAGCCATTACCAGGTGGTGAGAAAGAAAACTGTTATTTTCAGCTGTGGATCCAGATTGTAGAGACCATAATTTAAAAAGCAGATGCCAGCAAAGTATAAAACATATGAATAGACAGAGAACAGGGCACACCAGAGTACAGCAATGGGTACTACCTTAGTAGGAAGCACCCAATCCAACTATTTCTGACACTAGCCGTTCAGGTGGTAGCTCCAGTACAATCCATAGCTAAAGGCTCCCCAACAGAAGCTTTAAGAATAGTCATAGTTGTCAGTATGGTAGCTGTGACTGATGCCATAGGTGTTTTAAGCACAACAGAATGGTTGTCAATGTTTCTTGGTATGGAACCACTGCCATGCACAACACCAGTGATCTGGCACAGATATAGATGTGTGATACAGTTCTCAGAATGGTATAATTACATGTTTTGAAAGAAGGAGAATTTGGTTGAGATCTGCAGGTAATATTGAACTGAATGAATTTAGGCTGTCAGATTCGAGAATAAATTCAGATTGGGAGATTTGGAAAGGATTCAGCAGTGTCTCCACAATCCACACCAAAGAAAGAGTCAGGAGGCAGTTAAAAGAATTGAGAGGGGACTGTAATTTCTGTGGACTAGAGTTTCTGCATTAGAATGTACCAAGAGACAGGTTGAAACTTTGTTTTCCTGCGAGTTTTATATCTTGCTAACTGAATTCTACATTTAGATAGCTTGGTTTAGAGTCAGTTAACGATCTAATAGCCATGAAACTCTTGGCTGGTTTCTTTTTATTTCTTCTCATCATGGCTAAAAAGGGCAAAAAAGAAACATCCCAGAGAAAACTGTACTCTCCAAGTTCAAACTATTTAAATAAACAATACAACTATACTTCACAGACCAAGCAGTTGTGGTTTCCTTTAAAAAGTGGACAACCTTTCTGCACTCAAAATGGCTGACACTGGTCATGTGATCATATTTCCAGAAGGTTCTGAACCTTTGCATGGTACAAATATTCCAGCCAAAGTAGAATAGGACACGGAGATGAGCTTCTGACTTCCAACCAGTTCATAAAATGTTAATTATTATAAAAATATGCGTCCATTTATGTTTGTTACCTTGTCACAATGTAAATTATAATGCGATGGTAAAGCTACACTGCTAGCCTAATGACCTTCCCAGTAGCCCAAGTACCAGTAATTTCTGTCACATGACAGAAATCTGTACTTGCAGAATTGATTAGATGTACAATTCTGAGAATTCTAATTCAGTTACTGTTTGACCTCTAGACAGACAACAAGTCTTCAGGCCAACTGGCAGCCTAATTCAGACCCTCCACCTCTGCCTTCAAGTTGCTGGCTGGAAAGAAGCCTACTCTTTGTCTGAAAGATAGAAAATTGCTGGACCTGGAACGCTGCATTATTTCACTCTGACCTCTGAGAAGTTGCAACTCATGTAAAGTATAATATTTGCAGATTTACCAAAAACTTGTAACCTGTAGTACACCTCCTCTCCAGTTTTCCTTAATTCTGAGTACTTGCGTATGTGGATGGAGTGGCAAAGAAATTCCTGCATGTTTGGAATTTTTTGTAATTAAGACCTATCTTTGATTCCATTTTAAAGGGTTTTGCTGTGGCTTTATTTCAAAAATTGGAATCTGAAAATTACTGTTTGTGTACACCCTCTGGTCGAGCTCAGTAAGGGACAGAAATAAATTAGGGAAAGGAGTACAAAAGAAAGGAATAAAATCAAGCAATACCTCACTGTCTTGGGCTTCAGAGAAGAAAAAGCAAAAATAATATAAATTCACCCTCATTCGCTCTTTGTTCATGACATTTTTTTTGTAAAATAAAAATTTTCTCTCAGACTCAGTTATAGAGTTGTACAGGACAGAACCAGACCCTTAGGTCCAACTCGTCCATGCCAACTAGATAATCTACACTAAATCTAGTCCCACTTGCCAGCATTTGGCCCATATCCCTCTAAGCCCTTCGTATTTATGTACCTATTCATTCAGGTGCCTTTTATATTTTGTAACACTCTCCATCATTTCCTCTGGTAACTGATTCTATACATACACCTCACTCCAAGGAAAAATTGCCTCTTACGTCCCTTTAAATCATTTCCTTCTCACCTTCAACCCATGCACTGTAGTTTTGGACTCCGACTACTTTGGGGAAAAGACCTTGGCTATTCACCCGATCCATGCCTTTCATGATTTTATAAACATCAATAAGGTCACCCCTCAGCCTCTGATGCTCCAGGGAAAATAGCCCCAGCCTATTCAGGCTTTCACTGTGGCTCAAATCCTCCTACCTTGGAAACATCCTTGTAAATCTTTCCTGAACCTTAATTTTCACAACATCCTTCCTCGGATGCAGTATGCCAAAAGTGGCCTAACCAATGTTCTGTAGAATTGCAACACGACCACTCTACTCCTATACTCAATGCACTGACCAATAAAGGCAAGCATACCAAACACCTTCTTCACTACCCTGTCTACCTGTGACTCCACTTTCAAGGAACTATGAACCTGTACACTGGGCAACACACCCCAGGACTTCATTATTAATTGTATTAGTCCTGCACTGATCTGATCTGCCTTACCAGAATGCAACACCTCATTTATCCAAATTAAACTCCATCTGCCACTCCTCAGTCCATCGGCCCATCTGATAAAGATCCCATTGTACTCTGAGGCAACATTCTTCGCTGTCCACTGCACTGCCAATTTTGGTGTCATCTGCAAACTTATTAACCATTCCTTCTATATTCACATCCAAATCATTTATATAAATAACAAAAAGCAGTGGACCCGGCACCCGTCACTATGGCACACAGCTGGACACAGGCCTCTAGTCTAAGAAAAAACTACCCTACACCACTGTCCTGTCTCCTACTGTCTAGCCAATTTTGTATCCAAATGGCTAGCTCGCCCTGGGTTCCACGTGATCTAACCTTGCTAACCAGTCTATATGCGGAACCTTGTCGAACATCTTGCTGACGTCCACATGGACAACATCCGCATTCTGCCTCCATCAATCTTCTTTGAGATTCAAAAATCTCAATCAAGTTGGTGAGACACAATTCCCCACGCACAAAGCCATGTTGACTACTCCTAATCAGTCCTTGCCTTACCAAATACCTACAAATCCAGTCCCTCAGGATTCCTTCCAATCAACTTAGCCACCACAAACATCGGGCTCACTGGTCTATAGCTCCCTGGCTTTTCTTTACCACCCTTAGATAATGGCACCACATTAACCACCCTCCAGTCTTCCTCACCTGTGGCTGTTGATGTTGCAAATATCTCAGCAAGGGGCCCAGCAATCCCTTCCCAAGATTCACACAAGCTTCTAGGATACACCTGATCATGTCTCAGGGATTTATCCACCTTTATGTATTTTAAGACATCCAGCACCATCTTCTCTGGAATATAGACACTTTAATATATTATTATGTATTTCTCCAAGTTCTCTAGCTTCCATGTCCTTCTCCATGTAAATTCTAACAAAATATTGGTTTAGTATCTCACTCATCTCCTGCAGGTCATACATAGATGGCCTTGTTGATCATTAAGGGATACTATTCTCTCCCTAGTTACTCTTTTGCCCTTAACGCATTTGTAGAATCTCTTTGGATTCTCCTTAACCCTATTTGCCACAGCTATGTCATGTCTCCTTTTTGCCCTCCTGATTTCCCTCGAGAATACTCCGAGGGATTCATGTGAACCCAGCTGTCTCTACCTGCCATTTGCCTCCTCCTTTTTCTTGACCAAATCCTCAACTTCTCTCATCATCCAGCATTCTCTTCATCTACCGACCTAGTCCTTCACACTAACAGGAACATACTGCCTCTGGACTCATTATCTCATTTTTGAAGGCCTCCCACTTTCCAACTGTCTCTTTACCTGCGAATAGCCTCTCCCAGTCAACTTTTGAAAGTTTTTAAATACCATCTATAGTGATAGGAATGAGGCTGGCCAGGTGGATCTCATTGAGTATGAGTTCCCTGATTGGTTAACCTGGGCCAATCAGGGAATCCTGGCTTTAGATATAAACCGGAATCTCATGGATTCTCCTCAAGCTGGAGACTAGCTCTGAGGTAGCTGGACAGAGCCCCTGTCTGGTATATGTTTAAGTAAAGGATGACTTGGTGATGGGATACTGGCCTCCATAGAGTTATTTCACCATCCAAATTGGCTTTCCTCCAATTTAGAGCTTGAAGTTTTAGGTCATATCTATCCTTTTCTATAACTATATTAAGACTAATAGAATTATAATCACTGGCCCAAAAGTGCTCTCCCACTGACACCTCAGTCACTTGCCCTGCCTTATATCCCATAAGAAGGTGGAGTTTTGCTTTCTTTCTAGTAGGTATGTCCACATACTGAATCAGAAAATGTTCTTGTACGCACTTAAATCCCTCTCCATCCAAGCCCTTAAAACAGTGGAAGTTCCACTCTATGTTTGAAAAGTTAAAATCCCCTAATATTGCATCCCTATTATTCTCACAGATATCAGAGATCACCTTATAAATTTGCTTCTCAATTTCCCACTGACTACTAGGGGGACATACAGTACAATCTCAACAAGGTGATCATCAATTTCTTATTTCTCAGATCCATCCAAATAACTTAACTGGACATACTCCCAGGAGTATCCTCCCCAAGTACAGCCGTAATGTTATCCCTAATTAAAAATGCCACTTGCCCTCTTCTCTTGCATCCCTTTCTAAAGGATTTATACGCTGGAACATTAACTTGCCAGTCTTGCCCTTCCTGGAGCCATGTTTCTGGAA
This sequence comes from Rhincodon typus, assembly GCF_021869965.1. Lineage (NCBI taxonomy): Eukaryota > Metazoa > Chordata > Chondrichthyes > Orectolobiformes > Rhincodontidae > Rhincodon > Rhincodon typus. Next base: position 61,698,466 of record NC_063337.1, on the reverse strand, counting down.
TAGCTATGATATCCCAGTCCCATGTTGCCAAACATGTCCAAGTTCATCTGCCTTACTTGGCAGGCCTCTTACATTGAAATAAATGCAAAGTCAGAAGTCACACGACACCAGGTTATAGCCCAACAGGTTTATTTGAAATCACAAGTTTTTGGAGCGCTACTCCTTCAGCAGGTGATTTCAAATAAACCTGTTGGACTATAACCTGGTGTCATGTGACTCCTGACATTGCACAACCAGTCCAACCCTGGCACTGCCGCATCATGAAATAAATGCAGTTTAATTTATCAGTCTTACCTTGTTCGCTACCTTGCTCTTGCCTGGTTTGACTGTTCAACTTGCTCCTCTTCTCAGCTGGACCAGCCTCAGACTTATCTCTTTGGGTCCAACCCCACCCACCCCCCATACTAGTTTAAAGCCTCGAGTAGCACTAGCAAATCTCCCTGCCAGGATATTGGCCCCCTTCCAATTCAGGTGCAATCCATCCTTCTTATACTAGTCATTTCTACCCCAGAAGAGATGATCCAATAATGAGAATCCCTGCCCCCTACACCAGCTCCTCAGCCAGGCATTCATCTGCTCTGTCCTCTATTCCTACTCTTCACTAGCACTTGGCACCAGGAATAATCCAGATATTACTACGCTCCAAGACCTACTTTTCAACCTTCTGCCTGAGTTTCTATATTCTCTCTTCAGAAACTTATCCCTTTCTCTTCCTATGTTGTAGTATCAACATGCACAACAATTTCCTACTGGTCACTCTCCCCTTTAATATTCTGCACCTTCTCAGAGGCATCCTTGACCTTGGCACCAGGGAGCCAACACACCATTCTGATGTCTCACTGATGGCTGCAAAAATGTGTCTGTGACCCTGACTACAGAGTCCTCTATCACAAATCAATCACTTGGAACATTACAGTTCCCTCATTACAGTGGAACCAGTCTCAGAAACGTGGCTGTCTGTGCTCCATTCCCCGGAGAGTCTATCATCTCCTACATTTTCTCTTTGCAGAGAGGTGTTGCCACCGGAACGTCTGCTTCAGAAGCAGTGAGTAAACAGCTCTGACCTCCAAGCATTTAAAAAAAAATTAGACGAAAGTACGAGTGGGTGGAGTCAGGCTCATACAGACACAGGGTTTTAGTTTCAGTTGGAGTTTGGAGCTGGCTGTTGAAACTAATAAATACAGCTCTCTCTCTGCTGGTAGATTGAAATAAACAATGGTCCTTTCTCCTGGATGAGGGAGATAGCACGCAAGGACAATATGTTTTGCTAAATTTGCCTTTGCCAATGTTTATGGAATGCCGCCATTTTGGAACAGCTGATGATTAGCTGTTAAATAATCTATTATTCTGTTAAGATTTTCCAATAGAGTTAAAGTTATGCCATTTTTTTCTTCTTGTTTGTACTTAACTGTTTTGCTTCAAGCCTGGTCGTGGACCAATTGAATCATACCTTGAACACAGCCCTTTACACTTACCTTTAAATGAAATAAGTTAGAGTCGAGACTCTGATATATTTTGAGGTAGTTTGTCTAATCCATAACACAAATACTCTCATGATTGTGAATCATTCTGAAAAAGGCTTTTTAAAAAATTCACTCTCAACATGTGGGCATACTGGCTGCACCAACATCTATTGCTCAGCCTTAACTGCCCTCCATAAAGTGGTAGCAAGATGCCTTTTTGAACCACTGCAAAGTATTTAATGAACTTACACCCATGATATCATTAGAGAGGGAGCTTGAGGATTTTAATCTAGTGACACTGAAGAACCAGTGATATATTCGCAAGTCAGGATGGTGAGTTCTTCAAAGGAAACCTGCAGATTGTGCTCAGAAACAAGAACAGAACCATAGAATCCTACAGTGTAGAAACAGGCCATTTGGCCCAACGGGTCCACACCAGCCTTCCAAAGAGAAACCCACCCAGACCCATCCCCCTACCTTATCCCTGGTAGCCCTGCATTTCCATGACTAACCCACCTAGCCTGCACATCCCTGAGCACTATGGGCAATTTAGCATGGCCAATCCACCTAACATGCAATCTTTGGACTGTGGGAGGAAACCAGAGCACCTGGTGGAAACCCACACAGACACAGGAAGAATGTCTATATGGAGTTTGCACAGACTCCATATAGCCCAAGGGTGGAATTGAACCCGGGTCCCTGGCTCTGAGGCAACAGTGCTAATCACTGAGCCACCGTGATGCCCAAAATTCGCTGGAGAAGTAGGTCTGGCAGCATCTGTGGAGAGAGAGCACTAGAGAGAGTGCATAAATATTTCATTTGTTTTATACTGTTGCAAATGGTGGTCTTAGGTTTCTGCTGCTTTTGTCCTTCTAGACGGTAGTGGTCATGAGAGTTGGAAGGTGCTATTTAAGGAGCCATAGTGAATTACTGCAGTGCAACTTGTAGATGCTACACACTTCTGAGCATTGATAGTACAGGGACTGAATATTTGTGGATGTGGTGCTAATTAAAAATGGGCTCTGTTTTAAATGCGGTCAAACTTTGATTTTTTTTTTGGATCTATAATCACCCAGGCATATTCCATCACATTTCTGACATGTGTCTTGGAGATAATGGGCAAGCTTTTGGAAGTCAGGTGGTGAGTTACACACTACAGAATTGTTAGTTTCTGCCTTGTTTTTGTAGCCAAAGCAGATATATAATTATTTCAGTGCAATTTCTGGTCAATGGTAACACCAGAATTTTGATAGTGGGGAAATCAGTCATGGTGGTGCCATTGAATTTCAAGGGGAGATGGTTAGATTCTGTTGTTGGTCATCGCCTCAATTTATGCAAATGTTACTTGCCACTGGTTCGCCTAAACCTCAATATTTTCCAGGTCTTGCCAAATTTGGGATGGACTGCTTTAGTATCTGATGAGTCATGAACAGTGCTCAACATGGTTTAGTCAAACATTCCCACTTCTGACCTTAGGATAGAGGGATAGTCATCGATGAAGCACCTGAAGATGTTTAAGCCAAGAACACTATCCTGATAATCTCCTAGAGAGGTGTCCTGAAGCAGTGATGATTGTCCTCCAACCATCCCCCTTTCTGCCAGGTATTTCTCCAACCAGCAGACAGTTTCCCTTAGATTCCCACCGACTCTGGTTTAGCTAGGGTTCCTTGACGTCACACTCGGTCAAAGCACCAAGATGTCAAGGGCTCTCGTTCTCTCCTCAACTCTAGAATTCATTTCTTTTATCCAAGTTTGGACCAAAATTGTAATGAAGTCCAAGGCTGAACCTCAGCTAAGCAGTGTGCAGGTTATTGCTAAGCAAGTGCTGGTTTATAGCACTATTGATGACATCACTTTACTGATGATAGAGAGTAAACTAATGGGGCGGTAATTAGCTAGGAACTTTTCCACGTTGTCAGTTAGATGCCAGTGATGTCAAGCTGTTCCCATACTAGGAGCGCAGCACGTTCTGGAGCACGTTAGTATTGCCAAAACGATATCAGGACCTGGAGCCTTTGTGGTATCCGGTGCAACCAATGTTTCTTGATATCATCTAAAATGAACTGAATTGGCTAAATACTGGCATCTATGATGCTGGGGATCTCTAGAAGATCATCCACTAGACACTTCTGGCTGAAGATTGTTATGAATGCTTCAGCATTATCAATTGCCTCTGACAGGCTGGGCAACCCCATTATTGAGGAGTGGGTGGTTGTGGAGCCTCCTCCTCCAGTGACTTGATTAGTTGTGCACCAGTAATCATGGCTGGATGTGGCAGGTTTGCAGAGCTTACAGTCGGATCTGTTGATTGTGGATTCACTTAGCTCCATCATTTGCTGCTTAGAAAAAACTAGGCACAGGTGTAGGCAATTCAGCCCCTCAAGCCTATCCACCATTTAATACAATCATGGCTGATCTTATCTTTGCCTCAATTCTAGTCTCATACCCACTCCCCGTAAACCTTCAACCCATTACTAATTAAAAATCTGTCTCCTCAAAATATCCTGATGTCCAATGCACCCTATATAAAGTGCATTCCACAGATGCTTCTCTAAGGGTTGTCAATCTTCTACTCCTAAAACTATGACCCCTTGTTCTAGATTTCCCAACAAGGGGAAACATCTGCTCTATATCTACTTTCTAATTAGCCTTCAGCATCTTATAAACTTCACTAGATTTTAGAAGTATGGGAGGAAATCTAGTGAAGTATGGATTGAAACTTCTCAATCTTTCCTTATTAGACAAGCCTTTCATCTCTTGAATACCCTGAGTGAACGTTCTGAACTATTTCCAATGCACTGACATCCTTCCTCAAATAAGGAGGCCAAAACTGTATGCAATACTCAAAAATCAATATTCCCTCAAAGCTTCGCACCTCTGCATATGGGTTGCCACTCTGCCATTCCATGCAAATTCCAAAAGTGCTGAAACACGTGGGCTTTGGAGGCCCCTGCAGCCATTAAAGGAAGTTAAAAGAACACTGCTCCACATGTGATCGCCCAATGCCTTTTACAATTGCAATATCACTTCCCTCCTTTTAGATTTTTAAGCCATGAACATCAAAATTCCATTTTCTCTCCTTCTTTCTTGCTGTAAGTGCAGACAAATTTTCTGCAATTCATGCACAAGGAGGCCCAGATCCCTCTGCACCAAAGTGTTTTGAAGTTTCTCTCCATTTAAATTAGTTGCCTTTTTAATTCTTCTGACAAAAATGGATAACCTCACTGTTATCCATGTTAAATGCCATCTGCCAAATTTTGGCCCATTCACCTAACCTGACCATATCCATTTACCAAAAACCAAAGAACTGTTCTGAAGTAGTTTTGAAAAAAACAAAAAAATGGTCACTGGACCTCAAACATTAACTCTTTCTCCACAGATGCTGCCAGACCAGCTGAGATTTTCAAAAATTTTCATTTTTTGTCAATTTCTTATTTTATTAATTCCCACCTTTTTAATGCCATCTGCAAATTTGGCTATTGTCCAATCTAGACCTGCATCCACATTACTAATATAAATTTTAAGTAGTTGGGATCCCGAGAACCGAATTCTGCAGTTCCCCGCTAACTTAGATTGCCAAACAAAAGAAGACCCATTTATCCTTTTTGTCTGGTTTCTATCGATTAGCCAATCTTCTATTCAAGCTAATAAATTACCCCTAACTACATATGATCTTACCTTGTGTGCAGTACCTTATCAAACGCCTTCTCGATGTCCAGATATACTACATCTGCAGGACCCCCATTGTCCACTTTGCTTGTTATATCTTCAAGGAACTCCAGCAAATTTGTCAAACATGATTTACCCTTCATAATACCATGCTCTAATGGATTTTATTTTGGCCTTCCAAAAGTCCTGTTTATTATTTCCCTAGTAATGGATTCTAACCATTAAACAATTTAGCACACAAGTAGTCCTGATTTGTTGCTTCACCAGACTGAAGCCTCATTTTCTCAGGAGAGCTCTTCTGCAATCTTCATTAAACCAGGCAGTGATCCTGGCAATGGTCGAGCAAAGGAAATGCCAGGCCATGAAGTTGCAGATTTTGTTGGAGTACAATTTGGCTGCTGCTGATGGCCCACAGCGTCCAACAGCCAAACTCTTTAGGACTCAACCAGCTCAGTTAGTAGCTATGCACATCAACAGATGGTGATTATTTTGTCAGGAACACAGTGTATAAAATACAAGTCTATGAATCAGGCTGTTGCTTGAAACGTCTGACAGATAGCTTTCCCCGATTTTAACACTAGTTCTCAAAATGCTAATAGTGAGGACTTTGAAGGGTCAACAGTGTTGGGTTTGCTGTTGTCATTCTGGATACCTTAGTTAACGCCAGGTGGTCCATCTGGTTTCAGCCTTTTTCCCTTTCTAGGGGTTGATACTACTGATTGACTTGCTAGGCATTTCAGAGTCCAGTTATAATCCAACCGGCCAAGCAGCATCAGAGGAGCAGGAAGGCTGACGTTTCGGGCCTAGACCCTTCTTCAGAAATTTCTGAAGAAGGGTCTAGGCCCGAAACGTCAGCCTTCCTGCTCCTCTGATGCTGCTTGGCCTGCTGTGTTCATCCAGCTCTACACCTCGTTATCTCAGATTCTCCAGCATCTGCAGTTCCCACTCTCTCTATAATCCAACCGCATTGCTGCGGGTCTGGAGTCACATATAGGCCAGACCAGGTAGGGATGACAGTTTCATCTGGTTCACCAGATGGGTTTTTAACATTAATTGACAATGGTTTCATGGTCATCATTAGATTTTTAATGAATTCAAATTCCACCATCTGCCGTGGTCGGATTTGAACCCAGGTTCTCAGCGCAACTGTTCGGAGGAAGTCACACTGGTTTCAAAATGTTAACTCCGCTTCTCTCTCCACAAACCTACTGCTTTTCTCTAGCATTTTGTCCCTAGATATTTTCTATGTCACTGGACTAGTAATCCAGAGACCATACCATTAGGCCTCATTTAATATCCAGTATTTTAAACACTCAAAAACCAATTTGACTGAGTTTTTAGCTATAGTAGTTCTGCTACAATGCATGTTTTGTTAACGCAAATTAGCTGTAATGCAATTGATGAATAGTGGATGCTGTTTGGATAATGAACTTTCGCTGTACAGGTATAGCAATTTCCCTATAATGCAATTTTCTATAGTGATTTCCTATAGTGCGATTTTCTATAGTGTGAGGTCACACAAGAACACAACTATCACATTACAGGAGAAGTACCTTCACTACCATGATACATTTTAAATGCACAGAGAAATAAAGCAAAAATGCATACCGTAATCGACTATTCTTCTCCAACCCTTTTATTATTTCCTCCATTGTAGCAATTAGTCTAGAAAATAAAAAGTATAAATCAATTGGACACAGATGTACCAAAAGTAATAATACTCTAGATTGAATCATCTTTAATTTTTTTTAATACCCTTATGAATAGCTTTAACTGGAGTTGTTAATCCTGGACACAACACTTCAAGGTGAATCAAGATGCATTAAGAGAAGTCCAGAAAAGACTCAAGAATCAATTTGGGGAGGAGATATCTCAATCACATGGACAGACTAACAAAGCTAGTAATTTTCCAAGAAAGCTGCAAGGAGATTTGATGGAGGAATTAAAAATCATGGAGGAGTTTAGTCAGAATAGATGTGGAGAAACTATTTCCTTTTGTGGAAGCGTGAGGAGCTGAGGACATATATTCAAAGTAACTGGCAAAAGAGGAAACTTAAGAATTTCAAAAGGAAATTTTAAAGCATGATATGAATGGGGTTAATCAGGAATGCACAACCCAACGGTGTGTCAATGCAGACTCATTAATAGCTTCTGAAGTGATTTATAGGGCTGTGAGAAAAAGGGGGGAGTGGTAGGGAGTCATAGAAAGCCAGTAAAACACAAAGGACTGAACAACTTCCTTCTGTTGTATAATAATTCGAGGATTTTAAAAACATAGAAAAGTTATGACAAAGAAAGAGGAAGGCATTTGATCCATTCTGTCTCTGGAGGCTATGCTGCTCAATCTCATTTTCTAACTATTGTTCCAGAGTCTTGTAAGTTATGACATTTTGAAGGCTTTTCCAAATTCCACTTTAAGTGTGAAGTGAGACTCTATCTACTATCCTTCTGCACAATAACTTCCAGGCCCCCAACATCCTCTTTGTCAAGAGAATTCTCCTCTGCTCCCCTTTAAATCTACAAATTATTTTAAATTCATATATCCTGGTTAATGATCTCTCTGCTACATGGGTCAAAAATAATGTCCATGTATGGCCTGTCCGAGCAAGACAAATACTTGGCCAATTAGAGCCCTATTCATCTTCTGCAAGTCGAAAGAACTGACCGTGTGCAGGACCGGGCTGTTAAAGGGAGTGGGGATGATCGTTATCCGCAAAAGGTTTTATATTTTCAGCATCTCAAATAGCCCCTCCTAAATCAAACTCCCACTACCCAACTTAAGTCGAGCCTTGTTTAGAACTGTGGACGACATCAAAACAAATATCTAAAGCCTAACCCCAAACAACTCTAGGTAGGCGGGGCCACATCAGCCTAAGTCCACAGTTTAACCAAGAGAAGGAAAAGGAATTTAAACTCCTAGCTTTGGGCCAAATAGTCAGACAGTGCAGAAGAACACAGACAATGCCAATGGACCAGATAGCAACAAAAAAAAAAAAAAATATCATCTTGGACAAGAGCAACGCCAGAATTAAAACCTACATTTTTTTGAGCTTCTGTGCTTTTGGGACACATGGCAACAGTGGAGCATTAGCTTCCTAGAGGGGGAAGGAAGTTGGCAAATTAGAGTACTAATTTGATTTGTCTTCAAAATGCAGCTCTAATATGATCACTGTTCTTTTTAAAACATTTTCCTCCTTCGGGATGCATAGAAAGCAGAGTAATTTCTGCAAAGCTGCATCAACCTTAGTATATTTAAATGTGAAAGTCATTCAGAAAAATCAAAGCAACCAACATATCACAGGGTTCCAAGCTAGATGTCAGGGGAAGGGAACAGGCAATGGATACAACTGGCAGCATTCGGTCATAAATTTAGAGATAGGGTGATGACTTCTCTTCACAGATCTGGGCAGTATGAAGCTCATAACCATTTGTTATTTTGCTTCAGGAAGGCAAGTGTTGCTCTCCACAAGACAATGCAAGGATCCTCAGAGGACTACCACACCGCTGAGCTCGTGACCTCATTACATCCTGTTCCAAACATGGACAAAGGAGTTGAATTTCAGAGGTGAGATGAGAGTGATTACCCTTGACATCAAGGTCTCATTTGACTAAGCATGGCATCAAGAAGCCCTAGCAAAATTAGACTTAATGGAAAAGCTCTTTGCTGGTTGGAAACTTACCTAACATAAAAGGAAAGTGATTGCTGTAGGTCAATTATCTCAGCTCCATGACATCTCTGCAAGTGACTCTCAGGCTAGTGTTCTAGGCCCAACTATCTTCAGCTGTTTCATCAATGACTTTCCATCATAAGTTCAGAAGTGGGCATCTTCACTGATGAGTAGAAAATCCTCTACACCATTCCTGACTCCTCAGATATTGACACAGTCCACATCTAAATGCAGCAAGTCCAAGACAATATCTAGATAAGGAGCATTAAGTGACTAGTAACATTTGTGCCAAGTAAGTGCCAGGCAATGACCATGTCCAATAGGATAGAATCTAACCAGCACCTCTTGACATTCAATGGCCTTACCATCAAGAATTCCACCACTAACAACATCCTGAGGTTTACTATTATCATAAACCAAACTGAACTAGCCAAAGAAATACTGTGGCTTCAAACAGCAGGTCAGAGGCTAAAGGCTAGGAATCCAGCAGTGAATAATTCAGGCCCTGACTCTACAAAGCCTATCTACCACCTACAAGGCACAAGTCAATACTCCCCATTTACCTGGAAGAGCAGCAACAATACTCAAGAAACTTGATATTATCCAGGGCAAAGCAGCTCTTCTGTTGGCACCACATCCACAAATACTAACTTACTCCATTACCAGCACTCAGTAGCATCAGTGTGCACTAAAAAATAGTCATACAAGAACTCTGGGATGTTGCTGGTGCCCTCGGCAATCAATTGTGCAGAAAGCATCAGCTGGAGGAGCTCAAATTCCGATTTTTGAAGCTGTCGGCATTACAACAGTACATGTATCTATCAGAAAAGATTGACGCAAGTGCTATATTTCTTGAGATAGCAAGAACTGCAGATGCTGGAGTCAGAGGTAACGAAGTGTGGAGCTGGAGGAATACAGCAGGCCAGGCAGCAGAGGAACAAGAAACGTGACGTTTCGGGTCAGGACCCTTCTTCAGAAATGACGAGAGGGAGGGGAGCTCAGAAATAAATAGACAGGGGAGGGGTGGGGCTGGGGAAGGTAGGTGGGATGGTGATAGGTGAGTGCATGTAGGTAGTGGTCGGGACTGGTCAGGGAGGTGGGAGTGGTGGATAGGTGGGAGAGAAGATGGACAGGTTGTGTCAGGTCAAAGAAGCATGGATGAGAGGGAGGGTAAGTCATGCAATGAGGCCAGGGGTGGGGAGATTTTGAAACTGGTAAAATCCACGTTTGGGCCATGGAAGTGAGGTGGAAATGGTCGAGAGTGTCAAGTTTCTAGGAGTGACAATAACCAACCTGTCCTGGACCACATTGATGTGGTCACATGAAAGCACAACACCACTTCTTCCTCGGGAGGCTAAGGAAATTCAGCATGTTCACAAGGACCCACACCAACTTTTGCAGAATGTTTTCTATGGTGCATCTAACTGAATGCATCACTGGTTGGTACAGAAATTGCTCTGCCCAAGACCAGAAGAAACTATTGAATGTTGTGAATACAGCTCAGACCATCATGCAAGCCAAATGTCCCATCCATTGACACCATCTTCACTTCTCATTGCCATGGAAAGGCAGCCAATATTATCAAAGGCCCCTCCCATCCCAGTTATAATCTCTTCCAACTTCTTTCATCAGAGAGGAAATACAAACACTTAAACACACAAACAGGTTCAAGAACAGCTTCTTCCCTGCTGTTATTAGACTGCTGAATGGACCTCAAATTTCAAATCTCATGTTGAACTCATTTTTTTTTTGTACATCACCTATGCAGCTGTAACTTTGTTTGCCTTGCTCTGGTCAATCACCCTATGATCTGTATGTCCTTGTATGTTATGATCTGCCTGTACTGCATGCAAAACAAAACTTCACTGCACTTAGGTACATGTGACAAGAAAAAATTAAATAAAAAAAAAGAGGTAGGTCAGGTTAGTAGTGTGGTTAAGAAGGTATAGGACGTCACTTGGTTTTAATCGGTTGTGGCATAGATTAAGAGCAGAAAGGTTATGTACAGGACTTTGGCTAGGCAACAGCTGGAGAATTGTGTGCAGTTCTGGTCACCGCACTATAGGAAGGATATGATTGTGTTGGAGTAGGTACAGAGGAGATTCACAAGGATGTTGCCTGGGATAGAGCAATTTGGCTATGAAGTGAGGCTGAACAGGCTTGTCATTTTCCTTTGAACAGCAAAGGCTGAGAGGGGACCTAATCAAGGTGTACAAGAATAAGGGGCACAGACAGGGTGGATAGAAAGCAACTGTTCTCCTTAGCTGAAGGGTCAATAACAAGGGGATAGAATTTCAAAAAGGTGAAAGGCAGGAGGTTCAAAGGGGACATGAGGAAATTTCCCTACCACCCCAAGAGGGTGGTGGGAATCTGGAATCCACTGCCTGGGAGGATAGTTGAGGAAGGAAACCTCAACTTTTAAAATGTTTACTTAGACGAGCACTTGAAATGTCATGACAAAGGCTACGGGCCAAGTGCCTGAAAGTGGGACTAGTGTAGATTTAGACTAGTTCTTTTGTTGCTGAAGATCTCTTCTGTATGATTCTAGAGGTAGTGGTAACCTGTCTTCTTAAACCACTGCAGTCCCTGGAATGCGGAGATACCTGCAATGATATCAAGAAGGAAGTTTCGGGATTTTAACCCAGCAACACAGTGAATGGATGACAAAATAGTACCAGGTCGGGATGGTGTATCGCATGGAGGGGAGCTTGCAGGTGGTAGTGTCGAGATGTATCAGCTGCTCTTTTCCTTCTAGGTGGCAGAGGTCACAAGTTTGGAAGGTACTCCGGAAGGATCTGTGGGGCAGTTGCTGCAGTAAATCTCCTAGAGTAGTGGATGGAATACCAATCGAGCAGGTTGCTTTATCCTAGATGGTATCAAACATCACTTGCCGTTGGAGTTGCACTTAGAGTTTGACTTGTGAATTTTTTTGTGTGCGAGAAGCTTTGTGGAGTCACAGTGTTAGGGGAATTCAGCAAGAGAAAAAAGTGTCAGTGGAAGTGAAGGGAAAACTACTGGATTCTCTTAGAAATGGTCATTATCTGGCACTTGTAGCGGCACAAGTGTTACTTGGCACTCATCAGCCCAAGCCCAAATGTTGTCACAATCTTGTTGCATGTGATCACAAACTCCTTCCTTATGCCATTTGTAAACTGGATTGAACATGATACAATCATATAGCTGTGTCTGATGCTTGAATGCGTAGAGATATGATATATAGAGTTGGAAGATTACAGTGCAAGAACAAAGTGGAAGGAGCTCCAGAAATAGTTAAGAGAATTTTCTTGGTGTGTTTCAGCCCACAAGAAAGAATGCAATGCTGGGCCTAATTCTCAGCTCTGAAGTGCAACAAGTGGAGCATGTTCATTGAAAGAATGTTTGGAAACAGAGATCAAATATTACTAGGTTTAGAGTAGTACATTCTCTTTGCCCATTACTATCAATTGTAAAAATACTCCAATGTAAGGGGGCTATTTACACAGTTGAAAAAAAGAAAAAGAAAGAAAGAGTTAGAGCTGCCGATTTGAAATCAAAGGCAAAGTTAAAACTGCAAAAGAACAGAGGAATCGCAAAGAGGTGGCAATTCAGAACCAACTAGACATTCCCACAAGTTTTAAAAAAAAAAGTGTCCAAAGCTAGAGCTCCTTTGATGTTTAAAAAGTGATGGATGAAAATCAAACAGAGGCTCAGGTTTACGATTAATTTTAGTTTCATAATAAGTGAAACAAGCTCAGAGCTGGGAAGAACTGAAAGAGAAAAATGAAAATTGCTTAGTAAGAAACATAAAAGCTAACACTGAAACCTTTTGAGCAATAGTAAATGGAAGGCTAAAGCAATTTATGAACCAAAAAATCTTCCTTGTGGAGGTAGAAACTATGGCTGAAGTACTCAATGAATACTTACTTCATATCTATCTTTTGAATGGTGAAGAAAATTTTTTGCATACAAAAATGTTCTCTCAACTTCATTGCTATATAGCAAACTTGGATGAACTGGTGATTTGTTTCCCCCCCACAAGTTAGTGCAGTTAAATGGTCACCAAACAAATAAAAAAGGCTGCTAATGTCATAGTAAAGAAGGTGGCCATAAAGGAAATTTGACAGACTAAAGAAAAACAAAGCACTTGAACGTCTTATAGGACTCAAAGTCAAAAGTAATCACCTGAATCATCCTGTATTGCTGTACAAGAGTAGAATAATAGAAGGGTCTGGCCACAATCCTCCTTAGCTATGGTTGTGACACCAGAAAGCTGGAGGACTGTAAATGTTAAACCCCTGTTCAAAATAGGGAAAATCCACTTAGATCAGTCAGCCTAATGCAAGAAGTACAGAAATTTTCAAAAGCAGTTATCCTGGCCAAAACTAATCACACCTTGGAAATGCATAGCTTAGTCAATGTCATTCTGCACAGATTTGAGATTAACTTGAAATTGTGTGATAATTCATCTTATGTACAAATTGTCTCTAAAACTACTTCATAACATCATGAACTGGTTAGTAAAAACGAATCCAGTGGAATCAAGGGGACAGTGCCAGCTCAGTCACAAAATTGGTTAAAAGGGCGTATGCAGAAAGTAACAGAGGTAATTAGTTGTTTTTCAGACTGGAGGAAGGCACACAGCAATGTGAGTAGGCAATAGAAACTTGAAAAGAAATTTTAAAAATTCTTTAGTTACAACTCTGTTCCACGTGCCATAGAGGAGACGACATAGAATAGTTTATCTTACCCTCACTTCTGCAAATTCGTGGAGGGTATTCATGGTTTTCTAAAATGTGCTTGTCGTAGATGTGAACTCAAGGTCTTGCCAAGTAGTTTCTGTGTGTTTTACGCTTATCTCGCTTTTACAGATGATGGCATTGGTACCATTGATCATTTTAATGTGGGGTAAAATGATCTAAACTAATTTAAGTCAACAGAGGACATAAAAATTTTGAAAAATAAATCAGTGAAGAGGATTGTAATTATTAGCAGACTTCAGAAGGACACAAGGACTGGTAAAATGGGAAGAGGCAGCAAATAAAATTTTCAGCCAGCAAATAGCAACACATTTTTCAGAAGTCCAAGTGCGAGTTTGTTTACCTCCGTTATAATTGCATCAATTCCTTCTATTTGTTTTTGTCATAAGACACTGCAGTACTTTTTAAAATGAGTTAATCTTCATAAATCAAAAGGTTCAGATTCATCTCATATTGTATTTTAATTTATAGTTTCCAAACAGTAAGTGTGAAAAGCAATAAATCAAAATATTCAAAAAGATGCACAGTCAATTCAGATAGATGACCAATGTTCTCATCAACGGAATTATATGGTGATATCATTTCCATATATTCATGCTGCAAGTTCAGTCTAGAGACCAAGCCAAAGTCATTCCATGCTAACCTTACTTTGGAGATGCAGAGTGACAAACTAGCTCTGCTGTGAAAGTGAGCACATAAAATGACCATTAGGATTGGAAGTAATTGAAGATAATTAGTCAAAAGAACTGTGTGACATAAAGCACTCAAGTCCCCATTTTTTGAAAAAAAAAGAACCATGCAACATTGAACCTTTTATTTGGTTATGACACTATAACAGAAGCTCCATCCAGTGAAAAAATAAGTGCACAACAGAATTTTACACAGCAGGTATGTTGTTAGAGTGCAAGTTCAAGATATTGCTGCGTTAGAAGTTAAATACAACCAGCAGGTTCAAAATAAACAAGAAAGTGTTGTTAGTTTTGGAGGATAAAATTCTGGCATGCTTTAAAATACCACAAAAACAGATTTTAAGAGACATTTATATCATAGCCGAATGTGGGACTCATTGTTTGAAAACTGGTCACTCTTAACCCCAGATAATAATGAATACATTTCAAATTCATTTTTGGCTGTAAAATAATTTCACACATCCCAAGGATTAAGAAAAATGAGCCACTGAAATTCAACTTACCTAATAGAGCACTCCTATCTACCTGCTAGTCATCTAGTGGTTTTCTTAGTACTCCATTATCTTGGTTTTGCTCAGTAAAATATGTCATGCTGTAAGCTGTTAATCAAAATGTTTCCTGCACCCTTAAACTCAAAATTGCAGTTCAAACTTTCTGAAAGACCTAGTTGCTAGTGGTTAATGCTAAATCTTAGTTAATGGCATAGCCAAGTTAATTAGTTTTAAGAATTCAAAAGGAAAAAAAGAGGGAACAATGGAGGTTGTAGATGAATGAGAGAACAGAAAAGAAAAAAGATTGGATTTAGAAAGCCAAATAAGGTAAAGGAAACATTTAGTATTTTAATTGTTATCTAAATATATGAATGTGATTGAACTCTCAAAAACAGTTCCCATGCTGGCCCAGAGAGATTGATTAGCAATACATCAAAAAACCTTGCATACTTGTATTTACCCCAATTAACTTTGTGGGAATATTAACGGACAATTGACTTGCAAAATGTGTGGCAGCTGTGGTTCAACTGGCAGCTCCCTTCAACCCCCTCACGTTTAAGCCAAAAAGGCAGTTCAAATTCCATGAGTCAACAAGGTGTAGAGCTGGATGAACACAGCAGGCCAAGCAGCATCACAGGAGCAGGAAAGCTGACGTTTCGGGCCTAGACCCTTGTTATCTCAGATTCTCCAGCATCTGCAGTTCCTACTATCTCAGTTCAAATTCCATTCCAGGATTCCAATACAAAAACCAAAGCTGACATTTCATAACATTATTAAGGTACCATTGCTAGAAAAAACATTAAACTCCATTCACCCTCTCAAATTGATAAAGATTCCCTATTGTTATTTTGAGCAGAATGGTTATCTGGTTATTAATCACATTACTGTTGTGGGAGCTTGCTGTACAACTTGATAGAGAGTTTCTTCCGTTGTAGCAATAGTTGATTACAAAAATACTGGGATATGCCGTGGTCGGGAAAGGTACTTCATAATTTCACGTCCTTTGTGTGTTCATAAAATTACAAGGAAGCTAAAGAAGAATGAATTTATGAAACGCTTAAATTGATCAAGTTCTGCAGATTCCCAAGTCAGCCTGTTTCTTGATCTGAATGTTTTGGCCCACGTGTATTTAATGTTCTACTTTGATTGAAACGCGCCACAATTCAAGTTCTTCCAGTGTTCTTTTGCACACCGACATTCAAAGAGGCACGAAAAACGCGTTATTGACACTGCTCCGTTCTTAACCAATCGCTCGGAATACTATCTAAGAGTATAGTAGCTGTTAAATGCGCACCTCAACACCGAATTACATCGTTTGCTAGAGTATACCAGCTTGATTAATCTTAGAAATTCTCAACCATCATATACTTACCCTCAGATTATTTTAAATCCAGCTTTCTGTTTCAAAGGAAATGAAAGACGCACCATTTACAATTCGTAAGTTTTGTTTTTCTTACTTTTCCTTCGCAATGTGATTTTAACATCAGCCGTTTCATTTAAAGGAGGTCTCGGTCAGCTGTTAGTGACGCTTGCCGCCATTGAGAGAGCATTTCGCGCTGCTGCCGTGAATTGGCGCTTCATTTGTGCAGGTTCTGTTTCTCGCTGCCCTTTTAAAGTTGTATTGAACTAATTCCCCAAACCAAATATTGCTGCGGTGTTAAATACACAGACATTACCAAAATAGTAAAACTCCTAATGGGCTTTCACATACTCTTCCCATAACACTCAAATAACTAATAAAGTTATCTAATACAAGAAAAGAGAAAATTAAGTATTCGTATTTGCAGGGTACTGTACTAGAAAATATGGCTCAAACAGGGTCTCTGTCCTGACAATAATACTGGATGTATGAACTTGTAAAAGCGAGATAAGCGTAAAACACACAGAAACTACTTGGCAAGACCTTGAGTTCATATCTACGACAAGCACATTTTAGAAAACCATGAATACCCTCCACGAATTTGCAGAAGTGAGGGTAAGATAAACTGTTCTATGTCGTCTCCTCTATGGCACGTGGAACAGAGTTGTAACTAAAGAATTTTTAAAATTTCTTTTCAAGTTTCTATTGCCTACTCACGTTGCTTGTGTGGTTAATGAACCCTGATTATTGAATTACACCCTGTAGCAAGTAGTTGTATTTCATTATAAGTGAAATTAAAGACACCATCACTAAGTCCAGACAGGGCTACCCAGCTGCGGGATTTGGGTTTTGTATATCTGATGAGGAACACAGAGATGGAGAGCAGAAAAGTGGTTGGGAATAGTTTTGTCATTGAATGACACCTCTGAACGAAGTAGGAAAACAGCATTTTAGTGATGTCTCACTCATAAACAACAACGAGTGATTTAATAAGTGGCACTTCAATCATTGCTCCAGAATCTATATATTTAATAGTTACGTTGAAAAACTATTCCATATTTACTTTTCAACGAGCTCTTTTTACGAAACAGCATTATTCTAATAAATTGCAGGATCAATCTCAACTGGACTAATTGAAAAGGTTAATAGCTTCCGGTTTATTTTGATAGGTTTACAATAACGTCTTAATTAAGGCTAAAAGAGTTTTCGCTTGATAATGGTAATATAAAACCCTAGGAAATAGTTGCATAATATTCACTGCAAATCAGGCGTCAATGGAGTAGATTCAGCATCGCACAGTGTAACCTGCTCGCCTCTCCTCGGCGCATCTAGTCGGAGGTCCCAACCCGTTAGAAAAGAAACGGTTTGTCTTTACCTCTAACGGTTTTATTCCATCCTCTTGTAATCAGCAGATTTAGGGAATCTGGATGTTCTATTACGTGTTTTGTTTTTCTGTATAAATAATATTGTCACTTTTTGAAACTGCCGAATCGTTTTACAAAAACAATTCTGAGAAACTCTCTCTCTCAAATGTTTCCAAAATTCGGCAATTAAAACCGTTTCGATGTGTAGACCCGCTTGGGCCGGGACGCGTGCACGGTGGCTGGTAAGCGCGTGCGCGCTGAGAAGGCCGAGCGGACAGAGTATACAACAGGAACGACATAGCACGGAGAAATTCGAGGTTTTTCCTCAACGAACATACGGTTTAAAAAAAACTGTATCAATGTACGTGTTCTTTTTTTCATTGTCACAGAACCAACGGCTTGAAATTCTATCCTTAAACATTACAACAGGGTAGTCTGTCGCTATCCTAGTCTGGAAGCACTCAAACTCCTCTGATCTCAGAATGCCTACTATGAATAACAGCGGCAGGATGTGCATGGTTATCTGAAAAAAGAAATTGGAGAGTTTATCAGCAAGATGTGGTGGGGGAGCTGAATGGAATAAGGAGCTCTTGCGGAGAGTGACCGCAAAATCAATGTCACTCTGCGCTGTAAGAATATATAGTACACCATTGCATTCTCAGATAATTTAGGAATGGGAAATATTTAAAGTTTTCGAGAAGATTTGCAGTTCGGGTTATGGATGAATTTATAGACATACTCGCTGAGGTGGTGGGTTTGGTTGCTCGGTAATATCGCCAGTGTGCCTCCAGTGAAGCGTCGGTGTTCTGTCCCACTTGTTATTTATATGCCTCGGTTTGCTGGGGTGGTTGGTGTTACGTCTGGTCCTGTTTCTCAGTGGTTTGTACACAGTCTAATTCCTTGTTTGTTGATGGAGTTCTGGTTGGAATACCAGGCCTGCAGGAATTCCCTGGTGTGTCTGTTTTGGCTTGTGCGATTATGGATGTGTTGTCCCAGTCGAATTCATCTCCCTCCTCTGTGTATAGTGAGACAAGTGAGAGTTGGTAGTGTCTCTTGGTGTCTAGTTGATGTTCATGTATCCATATTGTCAATTTTTCTTCCAGTTTGGCCTTTGTAGTATTTCTCACAGTCCTTGCATGGTTTTTTTGTATATTACCCCAGTTTTGCTGGTTGTAGGTATGGGATCCTTTATGTTTCACAGTAGCTGTCATAGGGTGGTTGTCGGTTTGTGGGCGACTCTAATACCTAGGGTCTGAGTCGTCTCGTGGTCATCTCTGAAATGCCCTTGATGTATTGTAGAGTGATTAGTGAGTCTGGTCGTGTTGTCTTCCTGTTGTGATCTGTCTTGGTGGTAATGGGCGATTGGTTTTTTTTTGTATCCATCCTTTTGAAGACTCAGTATAGGTGCTCCTGTTCTGCTTTGCGTAGTTCTGTGTTTGTGGCTCATCCAGATAGTGTCCTGATGCAGCTCCATTTGTGGGCATTGTGTGGTTACTGGTGTAATTGAGTACGTGTGGTCTTTCTATATACGCTAGTCTGGAGTTTGTTGGTTTTGCATTCTACCATCATGCCCAAGAAGGGTAGTCGGTTGTTCTGTTCTTTCGTGAATTTTATCCCGGTAAGGATGTTGT
Source organism: Rhincodon typus (assembly GCF_021869965.1). Lineage (NCBI taxonomy): Eukaryota > Metazoa > Chordata > Chondrichthyes > Orectolobiformes > Rhincodontidae > Rhincodon > Rhincodon typus. The sequence goes on along the minus strand of NC_063337.1, from coordinate 61,679,395 downwards.
TTGTGTTGGTGGGTTTCTTCCAGTTTAGCGCGTTTTAATAATCTCAAAGGTGTCATCTACGTATTGGATCCAAAGTTTGGGTTGCATAGTGGGGAGTGCTACCCATTTTAACCTTTGCATTACTACTTCCACAATCAGTCCTGATATTGGGAATCTATGGTGTTACGTTGATTTTGTTTGTATAGGCTTTTGTTGAAGGTGAAGTGGGTTGTGAGGCACAGGCACACATCTAGTAGTTTCATGATGCTGTCCTTATTGATGTTGGTGTCCTGGGTTGCCTGATTTGTCCAGTGGAGTGGCAATCGTTTCTCTGGCTAGGCCAATGTTTGTTTATGGATGTAAATAGTGCTGTTACGTCAAAGGATATCATCACCTCGTCCTCTTCTATCCTGGAGTCCTTGATGTTGAGGAATTCTTGGGATGAGTGGATGGAGTGGGTGGTGTTGTCTACTAAGTATTTCAATTTCTGTTGTAGTTCTTTGGCAAGTCTATATGTTGGTGTAGCTGGCAGTGAGACAATGGGTCTGAGGCCCTCCTCTCCCTGGTTTGTGTTCCTAGGGGAGTCTGTAGAATTGGGATATATTGGATCTGCATGGTTTTTTTTTTTTGGTAGTCTATCTTGCTGATGTGTCTAGAGTTGTGTGATTTCTTCAGGGTCATTGTAATCCTGTTCCCTAACTGTGTCAGGTGGGGTATATGTAAGGATTAAAAATTGTGGTAGGAATGAAGCTCATTATTGAAGGTTCTCGCATAAGCCTGGGTATTGCTTAAGATGATGGTGTTTTTTTTTTTTTAACATCACTGGCATTACTTCTCCAGAAGATCAGCTGACTGGGAGCAGTTCCAAGTAATTTTCCAGCCACAGAATAGATTTAGACCAGTTAATCTATTTATCTTTTGCTTTGAATTTTCTTGCATTCTTGATTTCAAGAACAATTTTTTGAATCCTATTCATTTGTGTTTGGCACTTAGTTCAGCAAAATCAAATAAAATTTGTGCATTAGCATAAAACCAATTAGTCAAATTATTGCTTGACATTAAATATTAAAATGTCCAACTCTCTAAATATCTAACCTATGATATGATACTTGTTTTCTTTTCAGAAATTGATGAACTAATATAAATTTGAAAAATATGAAAAGATTTATGGGATTTGTGACTTTGATGTTTAGTTTGCCTAACCCTTTTCAAAGTGTTTTGTATATAAGAATGAAAAACTGATGCCTGAAGTGTGTGATAAATGTTTGCTGCTGATATTTGAGTTGTCACACCTAAAACTTAGATTAGTGCTCTTACCAATAAGAAGCAATGTCCATCATTCAAGGCAAAAGTTACTATTCTAAAATGTTTTACAAAATAAACATGGATCCATGTAAACTTTTATCTCAAATCACTTTAGCCAAATTGAAGCTGAGATCAGATGACTTATTCGAAGAATCATTATCACAAAACAAGGTCTAATAGTGGGTCAAACATTGCTGCAGGTGGAGTGCTTTGACGCTTCAATTGAGTTATGCTGTTCAATAGATTTTAGACCACTAAGGTTTTGGAGTAGATTTGTAGCTCTGGTTATGGTTGGTTGGCTCGCTGAGCTGGTCTGTTCTGCAGACAGCCCGTAGCATAGGACTTCCTAGAAGCCTGGTTCTCCACTAAGAAAGCCATCAATAAATATATAGAGCTAGACCACATATACAATCCATTATGAAGGAAAACCGGAAGTGAGGTAGTCCAGCTCAACAGACACCAGAGTTTAAATGACAGGTGGGAAAACACAACAATGCTTCATCAGAGGCTGCACTGCTGATGGTGATGAAACGTCTGCAGAACAGTGAACCAGCTCAGTGAGCTGACCATCTAAGAAAAACTCTAGGAAAATCCATGTAAAAAGCAGAGAAGTGTAGGGAAAGCAACCAATTATTTAGTTATTTGACAGGACAAAACCAGCAATTGAAGTTTAAACTTTCCTTCTAGGTACTATGAATGTGATTATGCTGACTTTCTCGAGGTACACCAGTGATGTAACTTGAGTTGGAAGTCTTTCACATACTGGAAAATCTGACCCATAATAAGTCCTGAAATTTCAATGCGTACAGGATGTGCCTCAGTAAGGCTTTCGACAAGGTTCTGCATGGTAGACTGGTTAGCAAGGATAGATTACTTGGAAAACAGGGAAGACTGGCTATTTGGATACAGAACTAGCTCAAAGATAGGAGAGAGAGGGTGACCATGATGGAGGCATGCTTTCAGACTGGAGGCCTCTGACCAGTGGTGTGCCAAATGGACCGGTGCTGGGTCTTCTGCTTTTTGTCATTTATATAAATGATTTGGATGTGAAAACAGGAGGTATGGTTGGGAAGGTTGCAGATGATACCAGAATTCCCCGGCATCTCCACAGATTTTGGTACAGCATGGTGGCTCAGTGATTAGCACTTCTGCTCACAGCACCAGGGACCCAAGTTCGATTCCAGCCTCAGGCGACTGTCTGTGTGGAGTTTATGCATTCTCCCCGTGTCTGCGTGGGTTTCCTCCGGATGCTCTGGTTTCCCGTCACAGTCCAAAGATGTGCAGGTGAGGTGGACTGGGAAACTTAGCATAGCCATGGTGCCCGGGGATGTTTAGGTTAGGTGGGTTAGACATGGGAAATACAGGGGTAGGGGAATGGATCTGGGTGGGCTGCTTTTTGGAGAGGCGGTGTGGACTTGTTGGGCCGAAGGGCCTGTTTCCACACTGTAGGGATTCTATGAAAATTGGTGTAGTGGGCAGTGAAGAAGGCTACCTCAGACTACAATGAGACTTTGATCAGATGGGTCAATGGGCCAAGGAGAAGCAGAAGGAGTTTAATTTAGATAAATTTAAGGTGCTGTATTTTGGAAAGGCAAATCAGTGTGGGACTTATACACTTAACAGCAAGGTCCTGGGGAGTGTTGCTGAACAAAGAGACCTTGGAGTGCAGGATCATAGTTTCTTGAAAGTGGAGTTACAGGTGGACAAGATAGTGAAGATGATGTTTTATATGCTTGCCTTTATTGGACAGTGCATTGAGTATGAGTTGGGAGGTCATGTTATGGCCATACAGGACACTGATTAGGCCACTTTTGGAATGCCCCATTCAATTCTGGTCTCCCTGCTATAGGAAGGATGTCATTAAACTTGAAAAGGTTCAGAAAAGACTTAAGTTTGTTGCCAGGGTTGGAGAGTTTGAGCTATAGGGAGAGGCTGAATGGGCTGGGGCAACTTTTCCTAGAGCATCAGAGGCTTAAGGGTGACCTTTTATAGAGGTTTATAAAATCACGAGAGTCGTTGATACGGTCAATAGCCCAGGTCTTTTGCCCGGAGTAGGGGAGTCCAAAACTAGAGGGCGTAGGTTTAAGGTGAGAGGGGAAAGATTTAATTGGGACCTAAAGGGCAACTTCACACAGAGGGTCATGTGTGTATGGAATGAGCTGCCAGAAGTGGTGGACGCTGGTACAATCTCAACATTTAAAAGGCATCTGGATGGGTATATGAATAGGAAAGGTTTGCAGAGATATGGGCTAAATGCTGGCAAATGGGATTAGATTAATTTACTTAACCTACTTGGCATGGACGAGTTGGACCCAAGGGTCTGTGTCCATGCTTTACAGCTCTGTAACTGAGGCATTTATCTGAATTTCCCATCAAAATTTGTTTAAACTACATAGTATTGATACCTCCACAAAAATATCAAAGAAGAATTACTATAAAGGAGTTAGATAATCTATTCTATTTTTACTTTGCACCAACATTCCTTGCTCTAATTTTAGACCCATATTTTTATTTTTTGTAGCTGTCTAAAGTTTTGCCAGCATTCCAGTCAATATTTTTTCCTCCACAAATACCATCAAAACAAATTAACAGGATATTAATTTGTTCCTATTTGTGTTCACTTGCCTTGTATAAAATGTCAGAATTACCTGTGTGACTGCTCTGGTGCAGTAGAATAAAGACTGACTTTGGAATTTGGATAAAATTCAAAGTTGTAAATGAAGAAAATCGGCAGTCTGGTTCTGCTGCGTATTGTAATTTCCTAAAGTGGCAGTTTGCAAGTTGCTCAGATGTTCTAGTTTCACTCTAATTCAGTTCATATTCTAATTGTTACAATCCCAGCTGATGGTAATATTGGATAAGTTAGATCACAGACTGAATCCTGGTTAGTTGGTTTTTTTCTTTTGCAGTTCAATACGTGGTGCTTAATCATTGAAACATGGTTACACAAAGTTAGAGGTGCTGTTTTTAACAGGACATAAGTTTACTACACAAAAGAAGAAACAAAACAAAGCTGCATATATGGAGAGAAGGCAGTTACAAAAATCTTAGCGTAATCTGTAAAACCTGTTACCCAATACTATCCTTTTGAAGATACTCACTCCATTCCAGAGGAATTTTTTTGATCTCAACTTTTTTCTTAAGTAACTGACTTCCTTGAGTTCCTTTTCCTTCGATTCCTGGAAAAAAAAAAACTGGCCTGAACCCCTCCCAATTCTGGTGGACTGAACCTTTTTATTTCTAACAACTTGATTTCTATCCAAACTCTCCTGGCTTGGATTTTCCACACTAAAACACTTTCACTAGGGTGACTGGTTCTTCTGACCTGAACATTTTCTTGCTAGGAGAAACTGTTCATTTCTGAACTGTACTCTAGATTCTTTTAAACTGAGATCTTGAACTTTCAGTTCTGAAGTCAAAACCAAACTGAAGGCCGTGATGTGTTTACACTACCTGACACTAAACTCAAAAGTATAAATGTTTTCTTCATTAACATGACAGGGGTTCTGCCAGGCAGTTGACTCAAACCATGTGTCTTCTGAGAAATGATTTTAGCCCATTGTCCAAATGACTTTTTTTTTTTTTTTTTAAGAAAAGATACCTTCATGGGACTAACGAAACTCCATCTTCCTCCACATTTTAAATCCAAACTCCAAAAATAATAAGTTATGCATGTTTATCACATCATACCTAGGCCAAGAAGACAATAGTTGCTGCTCTGGAAATTCACCTCTATCACAACATTTCTCTCTCTTACCAACTGTTGTCTGCTTGTACTTAAATTAAGTGTGTCGTCTAACTTCATCCCAGCATCTCCTTTTATGAATGCTGGTTTTGACTGTTCCCGGCAGTGCCACTGAGACATGCCCAGAAGTGAGTCACGGCTGGAGCGGCAGCAGAGCATGCACGGGCCGAATCCCAGAAGCGAGTCATGGGCCTGGGAGCAGAGTTGTGGCCTGAGCAGGTGTAGAGTGAGCCCAGGCCGGTCGGGGGACAAGTCCTGGACAGACTCCAGTGCATGGAGGCAGTGACTCCTTGTGTTCTGAAGTGCAGCAGGCATGGATTCAGTGAAAAAGGTCTACAACTTGAGTACCTTTAAAGATACTTTTTATTCTCATTCTGGTCTATTTAGGCTCTGTATCCCCATGCCAGTCTCTCTTTTTTTCCACTATTTCAATTCTGTAACAACACTTAAAGTATCTGTGCCTAAAATGGCATTACAAACTTTTCTGCACTCATTCGATTGCACGTGGCAATAGAAGCCATTCTATTCTACGAAATAGAGCACAGAATAATAATAGAAATAGGAGTAGAACATTGACCTCTGTGTAACCTTTGTACCATATTCATAATTAAACAGTAGTTATTTCTCCAAACAGCAAAGCTGCCCACGTAAATGTAGAACATAGAACATAGAACATTACAGCGCAGTACAGGCCCTTTGGCCCTCTGTTGCGCCAACCTGTTAAACCAATCTGAAGCCTATCTAACCTGAATATTCCATTATCATCCATATGTTTATCCAATGACCATTTAAATGCCCTTAAAGTGGGCGAGTCTACTATTTTTGCAGGCAGGGCATTCCACACCCTTACTACTGAGTAAAGAACCTACCTCTGACATCTGTCCTATATCTATCACCCCTCAATTTAAAGCTATGTCCCCTCGTGCTAGCCATCACCATCCGAGGAAAAAGGCTCCCACTGTCCACCCTATCTAATCCTCTGATCATCTTGTATGTCTCTATCAAGGCACCTCTTAACCTTCTTCTCTCTAACGAAAACAGCCTCAAGACCCTCAGCCTTTCCTCATAAGACCTTCCCTCCATACCAAACAACATCCTGGTAAATCTCCTCTGCACCCTTTCCAATGCTTCCACATTCTTCCTATAATGCGGCGACCAGAACTGTACGCAATACTCCAAGTGCGGCCGCACCAGAGTTTTGTACAGCTGCAACATGACCTCATGGCTCCGAAACTCAATCCCTCTACCAATAAAACCTAACATACTGTACGCCGCCTTAACAACGCTATCAACCTGGGTGGCAACTTTCAGTGATCTATGCACATGGACACTCAGATCTTTCTGCTCATCCACACTACCAAGAATCTTACCATTAGCCTCTGTATTCCTGTTACTCCTTCCAAAGTGAATCACCTCACACTTTTCCGCATTAAACTCCATTTGCCACCTCTCGGCCCAGCTCTGCAGCTTATCTATGTCCCTTTGTAACCTGCAACATCCTTCCGCACTATCCACAACTCCACCTTTGGTGTCATCCGCAGATTTACTAACCCATCCTTCTACGCCCTCATCCAGGTCATTTATAAAAATGACAAACAGCAGTGGCCCTAAAACAGATCCTTGAGGTACACCACTAGTAACTGAACTCCAGGATGAACATTTCCCATCAACCACCACCACTCTGTCTTCTTACAGCTAGCCAATTCCTGATCCAAACCGCTAAATCACCCTCAATCCCATGCCTCCGTATTTTCTGCAATAGCCTACCATGGGGAACCTTATCAAACGCTTTACTGAAATCCATATACACCACATCAACCGCTTTACCCTCATCCACCTGTTTGGTCACCTTCTCGAAGAACTCAATAAGGTTTGTGAGGCACGACCTACCCTTCACAAAACCGTGTTGACTATCCCTAATCAAATTATTCCTTTCTAGATGATTATAAATCCTCTCTCTTATAATCCTTTCCAACACTTTACCCACAACCGAAGTAAGGCTCACTGGTCTATAATTACCAGGGTTGTCTCTACTCCCCTTCTTGAACAAGGGGATAACATTTGCTAGTCTCCAGTCTTCTGGCACTATTCCTGAAGACAATGACGACATAAAGATCAAAGCCAAAGGCTCTGCAATCTCCTCTCTCTGGCTTCCCAGAGAATCCTAGGATAAATCCCATCCGGCCCAGGGGACTTATCTATTTTCACACCTTCCAGAATTGCTAACACCTCCTCCTTATGAACCTCAATCCCGTCTAGTCTAATAGACTGTATCTCAGTATTCTCTTTGACTACATTGTCTTTTTCCTGTGTGAATACTGACGAAAAATATTCATTTAGCACCTCTCCCATCTCTTCGGACTCCAGTAACAACTTCCCACTACTGTCCTTGACCGGCCCCAATCTGACTCTAGTCATTTCTTTTATTCCTGACATACCTATAGAAAGCTTTAGGGTTTTCCTTGATCCTACCTGCTAAAGACTTCTCATGTCCCCTCCTGGATCTTCTTAGCTCTCTCTTTAGGTCCTTCCTGGCTAACTTGTAACTCTCAAGCGCCCTAACTGAACCTTCACGCCTCATCTCTACATAAGCCTCCTTCTTCCTCTTGACAAGATTCAACTTCTTTAGTAAACCACGGTTCCCTCACTCGACCACTTCCTCCCTGCCTGACAGGTACATACTTCTCAAGGACACGCAGTAGCTGTTCCTTGAACAAGCTCCACATTTCAATTGTGCCCAGCCCCTGCAGTTTCCTTCTCCATACTATGCATCCTAAATCTTACATCATCGCCTTTCCCCCAGCTATAACTCTTGCCCTGCGTTATATACCGATCCCTTTCCATCGCTAAAGTAAACGTAACCGAATTGTGGTCACTAGCACCAAAGTGCTCACCTACCTCCAAATCTAACAGCTGGCCTGGTTCATTACCCAGTACCAAATCCAATGTGGCCTCGCCTCTTGTTGGCCTATCTACATACTGTGTCAGGAAACCCTCCTGCACACATTGGACAAAAACTGACCCATCTGAAGTACTCGAACTATAGCGTTTCCAGTCAATATTTGGAAAGTTAAAGTCCCCCATAACAACTACCCTGTTACTTTCGTTCCTATCCAGAATCATCTTTGCAATCTTTTCCTCTACATCGCTGGAACTTTTCGGAGGCCTATAGAAAACTTCCAACAGGGTGACCTCTCCTTTCCTGTTTCTAACCTCAGCCCGTACTACCACAGTAGACGAGTTGTCATCAAATGTCCTTTCTGCCACCGTAATACTGTCCTTGACTAACAATGCCACACCTCCCCCTCTTTTACCACCTTCCCAGATCTTACTGAAACATCTAAACCCTGGAACCTGCAACGACCACTCCTGTCCCTGCTCTATCCATGTCTCCGAAATGGCCACAACATCGAAGTCCCAGGTACCAACCCATGCTGCAAGTTCACCCACCTTATTCCGGATGCTCCTGGCATTGAAGTAGACACACTTCAAACCACCTTCCTGCCTGCCGGTACACTCCTGCGACCTTGAAACCTTATTTATGACCTCACTACTCTCAACCTCCTGTACACTGGAGCTACAATTCGGGTTCCCACCCCCCTGTTGAATTAGTTTAAACCCTCCCGAAGAGCATTAGCAAATTTCCCCCCCAGGATATTGGTACCCCTCTGGTTCAGGTGTAGACCATCCTGTTTGTAGAGGTCCCACCTACCCCAGAATGAGCCCCAATTATCCAGGTATCTGAATCCCTCCCTCCTGCACCATCCCTGTAGCCACGTGTTCAACTGCTCTCTCTCCCTATTCCTCGCCTCGTTAGCATGTGGCACGGGTAACAAACCAGAGATAACAACTCTGTTTGTTCTAGCTCTAAGCTTCCACCCTAGCTCCTTGAATTTCTGCCTTGCGTCCGCATCCCTTTTCCTACCTATGTCGTTGGTGCCTATGTGGACCACGACTTGGGGCTGCTCCCCCTCCCCCTTAAGGATCCCGAAAACACGATCCGAGACATCACGGACCCTGGCACCTGGGAGGCAACACACCAACCGCGAGTCTCTCTCGTTCCCACAGAATCTCCTATCTGTCCCCCTAACTATGGAGTCCCCAATGACTAATGCTCTCCTCCTCTCCCCCCTTCCCTTCTGAGCAACAGGGACAGAGTCTGTGCCAGAGACCTGTACCCCATGGCTTACCCCTGGTAAGTCGTCCCCCCCAACAGTATCCAAAAACGGTATACTTGTTTTTGAGGGGAATGGCCACAGGGGATCCCTGCACTGTCTGCCTGTTCCCTTTCTGTCCCCTGACTGTAACCCATCTACTTTTTTCCTGTACCTGAGGTGTGACTACCTCCCCGTAACTCCTCTCAATTACCCCCTCAGCCTCCCGAATGATCCAAAGTTCATCCAGCTCCAGCTCCAGTTCCCTAACACGGTTTCCCAGGAGCTGGAGTTGGGTGCACTTCCCGCAGATGAAGTCAGTGGGGACACTAGTGGTGACCCTTACCTCCCACATTCTACAGGAGGAGCATACAACTGCCCTAACATCCATTCCCACTGTTCTGAATTCCCAAACAGACAAAGTTTTTAAAAAAAAAAAAAAAAAACTAGTAGCCTTACCAAATCAGCGCTCAGAACCTTTTTTTTTTGGTTAGAGGAGGAGGATGGGTGGGAGACACTACCTCGGTAGTGTTTCGGGTAAAGCAACCGGCCAAATATATTACCTCACTTACTCCAAAAATGGAGTCACGCGAGGTAAGACTTTTATAATCGAAAAGCTCACCTTCCCAGGTTGCCCTCGCGCTTCCTCCCGGACTCCCGCCGCTGAAACAACTGAAGGGTTTGGAGGGATATGAGCCAAATGCTGGCAAATAGGACTTGATGAATTTAGGATATCTGGTCAGCATGGACAAGTTGGACCCAAGTGTTTGTTTCCGTGCTGTATATCTCTATGACTCTGATTCTGTGTATGTTGGCAGAAGTCACACGACACCAGGTTGTAGTCCAACAGGTTTATTTGAAATCACCAAGCTTATGGAGCATAGCCTCTTCATCAGGTGAAGACTTCTGAGGACACTGACAAAGAGGCTATGCTCCATAAGCTGGTGTCATGTGATTGCTGACTTTGTCCACCCCAGTCCAACACCAGCACCTCCGCATCTATGTATGTTTTCAAAGATGACCAACTGTGCATACTCCAAATGTTGTGATCAGTTTCAGTGGCATAATGATGGTGGTGGAGCAATGACAGTGAATTCTGACAATTATACTGTGAATGTTACTGCAAAGTCTGGGCCAATTTGTGTTTCTTTAAAGCTGTGAAAGTAGGGAACAAGATAAATGAAAGTAGGTTATCTTTGTTATTGAAGAAGTCTGAAACAAGTGACCATAAATGCAAGACACAGAAGATATTTAGAACAATGGAAGACATTTACAGAGTTCTCAACCTATGAAATTCAACCCAGGTGATGAGTTAACACTTATTTTTACTAGTTATGAAATTAATGTACTTGAGGGAGAAAGACTTACACTATCAGTAAATGTGTGAAGTTAATTGAAACCATTGTTAACTCAAATTCCTAGTCTACTTTTCTAAATCTTTTATGATTCTACAAAGAGAAAGTATAGGAACTGTCAAATAAAATCAGTTAATGAATGCACAGTTGGAAACAATAAGTTCTTTCTCAAAAAAGGACAAAATAGAGAAGTAAGGCACAGGAACCGACCCTTTGGCCCTGCAAGCCTGTGCTGATGATCATACCCTGACTAAACTGAAAAACAAACCTTCTGTCCTTATTTGGTCCATATCACTCTATTCCCTCCCTATTCATGTAACCATCCAGATGCCTCTAAATGTTACCAACATGCCTGCTTCCGCCACCTCCTCTGGCAGTCCATTCCAGGCTCTTGCCACTCTCTGCTTCAAAAACTTGCCTTGCTCATCTCCCTCAAACTTTTGCCCTCTCAGCTTGAACCTGTGCCTCTTTGTAATTGAAACTTCAACTCTGGGAAAAAGTCTCTGACTATCTACCCTATCTATGCCTCTTATAATTTTGTAGACCTCTATCAGGTCTCCTGTTAGCCACCGTCTTTCCAGTGAAAATAATCCTAGTCTTTTTTAACCTTTCCTCAGGACTGGGCAACATCCTGGTAAACCTTCTCTGCACCCTCTCCAAAGCTTCCACATCCTTTTGGTAATGTGGTGACCAAAACTGTGCACAATGCTCCAAATGTGGCCTACCAAGGGTTTTATATAGTTCAAAAGAACAATCAAAATAAAACATTCACATCAGACAACATAACCCAGCAAATTCTGTTTCAGGAAATAAAACATTTGTTAGAACATATTTTTACAAACCTAGTTGTTAAATCTTAAAATTAAACATAAAGAATTGATAATGGAGAACAAGAAAAAGGCAGAGAAATTAAAACAACCAGTTATGTTTTCTTCTGTGAAGACAACACAAATAACTTACCAGAAATGTTATAAAAGCAAAGGCATTTTTTGGGGAGGAGGAATTGAAGGAAATTTGTCTTGGTTTTAAAAAAAAATGTTGGAAAAGTTAATGGAATTGAAAACTGATAAATCCCTCGGCCTCATAATCTACATCCCTGAGTACTAAAGGAGGTGGCCATAGAAATAATAGTTGCATTGGTGTCATTATGCTAAGTTCTATGAAATTTGGAATAGTCCCAGCAGATTGTAGGATGGCAACCATAAGCCCACTATTCCTTTAAAAAAAAAGGAGGGAGGGAGGAAATAGGAATTACAGGCTGGCAAATCTAACATCAGCAGTAGAGAAATTGCTGGCGCCTATTACAAAGGACGCGATAACAGAACACCTTTGGAAATAGCAACAGGATTAAGTTAATAAGGGAGATGATGTTTGACAAACTAGTTGATATTTTCTGAGGACATAACTAATAGAATTGATGAGGCAGCACAAGGGTCTGTGGAATAGTTGAACTTTCAAAAAGCTTTTGATACAGTCCTAAATTAAAGGTTAGTGTGCTTAATCCAAGCACATAGGATTGGTGGTAATCTACTGGCTTGGATTGAGAATTAGTTAGCAGACAAGAACCAAAGTAGGAATTAAGGGTATTTTTCAGAGTGGAAGATGGTGCCTAGTTGGGTACCACTGGGATCAGCACTTGGGCCGTTGTTATTCATAGTATATGTCAAAAATTTGAATGAGGAAATCAAACGTAATACTTCCAAGTTTGCTGGTGACACAAAAGCGTGTAAGATTGTTACTGGTGTGGAGGATGCAAAGCAGCTTCAAGGCAGTTTAAACAAGTTCAATAAGTGAGTAAATGAAGAGATAATACAATATGGATAACTTTGAAGTTGTCCACTTTAGTTGGAAAACTGGAGTGGTAGAGTACAATTTTAAATGGTGATAGATTGGGAAAAGTTGATGTACAAAAGGACTTGGGTGTCCTTGTACTCATTGAAAAGTAGCAGGCAGGTGCAGCAAGCAGTTACGAAGGCAAATGGCATTACGGAAGGCTGTGGAGGCAAACTCACTAAGTATGTTTAAGAAAGAAATAGATAAATTTCTCATAGTTAAAGCTGTCCATGGGTATGGGAGATTACTGGCATATGGTGTTGAGATAGATCAGACATGGTTATGTTGAATTGTAGAGCAGGGTCAAATGACCATATGAAAACTGAAAGAACTGCGGATGCTGTAAATTGGGAACAAAAACACACTTTGGGCTTGGTGACCCTTCCTCAGAACGGTTCTTTAACTTTCTTTAAAGTTTAATCAGATTTCCTAACCTTGGGGGTTCCCTGCATTGTCACCATGGACCTTCCCCTCTGCCAGCTTAATGGATATTTTGGGGTCTTGTGAATATAAACTCATCACTGAGGTTAAACGCGATTTTGAAATACAGCTAGCCATTCCTGCTTGCCATAGCTGGTGGTTTGATGAAGACTTTGGGTGAGTACTTGGTTTTGTTCTTATGCTGTGGTAGTTTTGCAAACCAATTGTTTTTTTTTTTCACCTCCAGAAGTGTCTGAGGCCTCGTGGTGTCGATCGGGTCGGTGGTTTTCGGAGGTCACCGGTTGTCAGGTCTACAGGTTGTGGTCGGTTCCCGGTGGTTGGAGATGGCTGTAGGGACTGCTGTCGAGGTGGTAGCTATCTGGAGTCCTTCTCCTGGTGGTAACTGCAGGGGTAGCTTGTGTGGCGGATTACACTTTTTTTTTCAAGTGAGACAGGGCCTGCAATTATACTAAATTGCAGGTCTCTTCCCTTTGCGCCAAATCTGTGCTTCCCAATTGTATTGTATTACTGTTGCCCCCACTTTTTTGATGTGAATTGGCTTCTTGATAGTTTAGAGTAGGTGTAAATGTATTTTGAGTAGGTGGAATGTCTGGTATTTCTGTAGATGAATATTAATTGAAGTTGGAAACAGCAAGAACTGTAGATGATGTTGTCACAGACAACAGTGTGGAGCTGGAGGAACACAGCAGGCCAGGCAGCATCAGAGGAGCAGGAAAGTTGACATTTCATGTTGGGACCCTTTTTCAGAAATGGGTTTATTCTGAAGAAGGGTCCTGACCTGAAACATCAATTTTCCTGCTTATTAATTGAAGTTGGATGTCTTGGTATCTGTAAAGGCTCCATGATGTCTGGGTTAAGTTGGTTTCTTAGGTCTGGTGAATTATTCTTTTAGGGTTGAGGTGTGAATTAGATTTTGTAATTGAACAATGGTTCCAGGCAGCTGTCTCTGACTGTGTATTTCCCTAGAGCATAGCCCAGCTGCCTTTTTATTTAATCTTTAAAGCCCAGGGTTTTAGTCCAGTATTTTAAATGACAAGGATTTTTGCTCAATCCTACAGGCAATGAGCAAGATAGATGGAGAGCCAGTAGTCATAATCTGTTTGGATTTCCAGATTATCTTGGACAATGTATCACACAGAGGGCTGCTAAATAACATGAGGCTATTGTGTACGAGATAAGGTACTGGCATGGATTGAGGATTGGCTAACTGGCAGAAGGCTGAGTTTAAAGTTGTCTTTTTCAGGGTGGCAGCTGGTGACTAGTGCAGTTCCACAGGATTCAGTGTCGGGACCGCAGCTATTCAAATTATTTGTTGCTGATCTGAACAAAGGAGCTGAGGGTATTGGTGTTAAGTTTGCAAATGACAAAAGTAGATGGAAGGACAGGTCCTGTATCTAAGGAAGGATGTGCTGGTGTTGGAGGGGGTCAGGAGGCTTACAAGAATGAACAAAAACAGAAGTTGCATGAAAAGCTCCAGCAGGTCTGGCAGCATCTGCGAAGAAAAAATGAGAGTTAACGTTTTGGGTCTGGTGACCCTCGGAACAAAAATGATCCTGGGCATGAAGGATTGTCATATGAGGAGCGGTGAAGGATTGTCATATGAGGAGCGGTTAAGGATTCTGGTTCTGTACTCGGTGGAGTTATAGAGTCATAGATTTTATGGCCCTTCAGCCCAATTTGTCCATGCTGCTCATCCAGGATGAGGAAGGGATCTCATTGAAACTTACAGAAGACTGACAGGCCTGGATAGAGTGGATGCAGAGATGATGCTCCCACTAGTAGGGGAGATGGGGACCTGAGGGTACAGTCTCAGTGAAGGGAGGACCCTTTGGAACTGAGTTGAGGAGGAATTTCTTCAGGTAGAAGTGGTGAATCTGTGGAATTGGTTGCTGCAGAATGCTGTGATAACCAAGTCATTGAATGTCTTTAAGACAAAGATAGATAGGTTTTTGATTAGTAAGGGGATCAAAGGTTACAGGGGAAGGCAAGAGAATGGGATTGAGAAACATATCAATCTTGATCGAATGGCAGAGCAGACTTGATGATCTGAATGACCGAATTCTTCTCTGATATTTATTGGGCAATTAAAGCCATAAAACTACTGCAAACACATTCCAAAGGTCTGGTGTAAAAAAAACCTAAATTCATTGGAATATCAAGTGTCCAGATAAGTGAATCAGGAAATTAAAATCAAGGGAAGAAAATCTGTGTGGAAAATGCATGGGCCCAGTCTGCCAGAAAGAAAATACTAAATTTAAATATTCCCTGGGCAAGCAGTCGAGAGACTGTACATTCACTTTCAGAAGAGCACACATTTAGCCTGAGACAGGCTCTGCGCACACGCAGTCTGGGCTCGGTGGGGAGGGGAGAGGAGACTGCACATGCGCTCTCTCTGGGTTTTGACATTTGTGTTTTGGGGATGTGCAGGGGGGCTGAGTTCTCACGGTGTGACTGTGTTTGTATCTGTTTCATCAATGCCCGACTCATGCTGCAGTTAAAACTGGCCGTTGACAGTGTGGGCATTCCTGAGAGGCTGACGCCGGGGAAGATCGACGCCTGCTCGGTGGACTTGTAGTTTTTGAATTTGCTTCCTCCAAGGGGTTAATATTTCCTGCGAAGTGGGAGGATAAAACATCAGACTCACGTTTATCTCGAGCAGCGGCCTGTCAAAATTTATATCTGAAAACGCCAGTATTCTCTCTCTCTTTTTGTTGCTTAGAATTGGTTTGAAGCAAGGAAATCGGTTGTAGGAGGAGGCGGCGTGTGACGTGGCGCAGCAACTGACATGGAGCCCGGGGAGGAAATAGGTAATTGGGCAATCGGTATTACTGGGGCTGGAGCTGAGGCCAGGGGACTAGGTGGGGAAGCTGCCTTCCAGTTATGATACAACACTGCAGAACTCATGGTTAATGCACCAAAAGCAAGCCGATCGGCTCAGTTCATTAGCAAGTAAAAACACAGTTGCTGTGATTATGAGGAGGAGAAGTAACTTCCCATGAAAATGTTGTTGTTTATAAAGAAACTGACTATTTTTAGACGTGCGAACGTTTTATTTTTCGGTTAAAGAGACTAGTTTTTTTTTTAATTTCTTGCCGTGTGCCTAACACTTATATTTATGAATGTACCCAGTATGTAAAAGGCGTCTGGATGGGTTCATGAATAGAAGGGTTTCGAGGAATACGGGCAAAATGCTGACAAATGGGACTAGATCAGTTTAGGATATCTAGTTGGCATGGACGAGTTGGACCGAAGGGTATCTTTCCATGTTGTATAACTGAGATAATTTGTTGAATGCAGAACATTTCATTCATACATTAGAAGCAAAGTTTAACAACAATATCTGGTTGGCATGGATGAGTTGGACTGAAGGCTCTGCTTCCATGCTGTCTAACTCTGACTCTCTGTGATAACTTGTTGAATGTAGAACGTTCCATTCATGTATTAGAAGCAAAATTTGACAACATCAGGCATATCTTTTTGGAATGAATACTCCCTTGATCAGTGTATATTCTTGTCATGTATGTGGCTGTGGTCAGATAAGACAACTAGATGTGTCTTAAGTTTTTTTTTGTGAAGATATGTGGTCAAACAATTTGTCTTGCCTATTTTATAAAGTATTCAATTCAAAATGTAATATGATGCTGGGAAAGTTGTTGGAAGGACTCCTGAGGAACAGGATTTTCATGTACCTGTATTTGGAAAGGCAAGGACTGATTAGGGATAGTCAACATGGTTTTGTGCATGGGAAATTGTCTCACTAACTTGATTTAAAGTTATTTGAAGAGGATTGATTAGGGTAGAGTGGTGGCCTTCAGTAAGGAGTTTGACAAAGTTCCTTATGGTAGCCTGGTTAGCCAGGTTAGATCATGTGGAATACAAGGACAACTAGCCATTTGGATACAGAACTGGCTTGAGGTAGACAGAAAATGGTGGTGGAAGGTTGCTTTTCAGACTGGAGGCCTGTGTATCTCGAAGGTTGCCTTAGTGGACACTTATCCGAAGATTGGAAGCTGAATGACCTTAACTGTTGAAGTGTTCCCTGACTAGGAGGGAACATTCCTGTCTGGCAATTGTTGCGCAGTGTCCATTCACCCATTTTCATAGCATCTGCATGGTCTCGCCAATATACCGTGCCTCGGGCATCCTTGCCTGCAGCGTATAAGCCAGATACATTGGTCAAGTCACATGAGTATCTGCTCTGTATGTGCTGGGTGGTGTTCCCACATGTGATGGTAGTATCCATGTCGATGGTCTGACATGTCTTGCAGAGATTGTGTATTGCTATAGAGTCCTACAGCATGGAGACAGGCCCTTCGGCTCAAACTGGTCCATGCCAACCAAAATGTCCATCCACGCTAACCCCATTTTCCTGCACTTGGCCCACGTCCTCCTAAACCCTTTCCTATCCATGCTTTTGTCCAAATGCCTTTTAAGTGTTGTTAATGTAGCTGCCTCAACCATATCTGCTGGCAGCTCATTCCATAAGCGTACCACCTTTCTTTTTTTTTAAAAAAAAAGTTGCCCCTCCGGTTCCCATGTATTCTTTCCCCTCTTTTATGTTAAACTGATGCCCTCTGGTCCTCGCTTCCCCAACCCTGGGGAAAAAGACTGAGTGCGTTCACCCTATCCATGCTTCTCATAATCTTATACACTTCTGTAAGATTCCCCCCTCAGCCTCCTATGCTCTAAAGAAAGAAGTCCTAGCTTGTCCAACCTCTCCCGATAACGCAGTCCCTTGAGTCCTGGCAACATCCTTGTAAATTTCTTCTGCATTCTTTCCAGTTTAATAACATCCTTCCTGAGGCAAGGTGACCAAAACTGAACACCATATTCCAAGTGTGGCCTCACCAACGTCCTGTACAACTGCACTGTAACTTCCCAATCTCTGTACTCAATCCCCCAGTATGCCAAAAGCCTTCTTCACTGCCTGTCTACCTGTGACTCTGCTTTCAGAGAACCGTGCACTTGAATTCCAAGGTCCCGCTGTTCCATGACACTCAAGGCCCTACCATTCACCATGAAACTCTGACCTTGATTTGACTTTCCAAAATGAAACACCTCACACTTAGCTATATTAAACTCCATTTGCCATTCCTCAGCTCACTTCCCCAGCTGATCAAGATCCTGCTGCAATTTCTGATAACCTTCCTCACTGTCCACAATACGGCCTATTTTAGTGTCATCCACAAACTTGCTAATCATGCCTTGTACATTCCCATCTTAATCATTGATAACAATAGATGTAGATAACATTAGATATAGATGTGTTGTGGTTGATGTTGTCCCGAAGGCTGGCTAATTTGCTGCGAATGATGGTCTGTCTAAGATTCAGCAATTGTTTAATAGCGAGAAGTGCAGGGGTAGTCATCGATGATATATTGAAGACTGTGACGAACATGGCATAGTCTCTCTGTTCCATGGAAATACTGTATGATGAAGGATACTGTATCAGTCGTATCCAGTATCTGTCTTGAGGAGGCTGTTGTGGTTTTTTGCTGTGGCATGTTGGAACTGGTGATCGATGAGTTGAGCATATTAAAGAAGCCATCCCTTACGGACAGGCCCTGTGCATATACAGGATCTGCTCTGATGAGGAGGAACGTTGCGAACATTTACAGATTGTGAAGCACGTCCTCATAGAAATGGGATATGATGCTCAACTCTTTAATCGCCAGGTCAGACATGCCACATTGAAAAACTGCAATGACCTCCTCAGAAGACCGACACAGGATACTACCGATTAGAGTACCCTTCATCGTACATTCTTCCCAGGAGCAGAGAGACTACGCCATATTCTTTGCAGCCTTCAACACGTCATCGATGACAATGAGCATTTCGCCAAGATCATCTGTACACCTCCACTTTTTGCCTTCAAACAACTGCCAAACCTTAAACAGACCATCGTTCACAGCAAACTACCCACAACACCACACAACCTGTGCAGGACCTGTCAGATCATCACCATAGATACTACCATCAAAGTGGGAACACCACCCAGCACATACATGACAGTTACTCGTGTGACTTGGCCAATGTTATCTGTCTCGTACGCTGCAGGCAAGGATGCCCCAAGGCATGGTATGTTGTCAAGACCATGCCGACACTGACAACGGATGAATGGACACCACGCAACAGTTGCCAGACAGGAATGTTTCCTCCCAGTTGGGGAACACTTCAGTGGTCAAGGACATTCAGCCTCCGATCTTTGGGTAAGTGTTCACCAAGGCAGCTTTCAAGAGACACAACAACCCAGAATTGCTGAGCAGAAACTGAAAGTTAAATTCCAAACATATGAAGACGGCCTCCACCGTGATCTTGGGTTCATGTCGTGCTACGTATGACCCCACCACACTGTTTTGTATCTGTAAAATCTCCCTTACTGTCCTGTTTTGACACTGTCACCTTGATAAATTGTTATGATCTCGCTACCTTAATTAGTTTGTACAGTTTTGGATTACTTATTACTTCAGTTAGATCCTCGGCATGCGACTCTTGTACCTATTGTGTGATTCCAGTCATTTGATTTGTCTCCATCGCCACCTTATTTTTAATATCTTGTAATTATCTCTCTGCTTCATTTAATCGGATTATAGGTCATCCCTTCGTTGTTATTCAGCTGTTGCACTTTGCTCACACCATCTGACACTTTTGATCACCTGCAGAGACTTATTATTCAACACTCCACTCACAGCATTTGTATGATCTTTAGACCTCTCTACCTTTAAATTCTGTGTCTGTGTGCTTCCCTCTCATTTCACCTGATGATGGGGCCATGCTCCAAAATCCACTTTGCTTGGATCTCTTGGGCTGTCGTTTTCTTGACTGGTCTGTTATGGCGGACCTTAGCAAAAGAGTTTCCTTAGTTCATGTATACCATGTCAAATACGATAACCTCAACAACACTGCTCATTAAGTCCTCAAGATCTAGATTGACACCCCTGGCATCTGAAAATGCACAGTTGATAATGCAGAATAAGGAAGTCAATTTCTGTGTTGCTCCTGAAGCACAGTAACACTGGTACATCAGCATTGTATTTGGCACGCAATCAGTAGGTGTAAAGAAGTGTGATATCTGTTCACTAGATACCCACTAAAACGCAGAAAAGCTTAGGATTTATTTACCTAAGTATAAGTGAATTTTTAACACTGTCTTGATGGCTACAAGAGCAACTTCTCGGGCTGTTTAAATGTATCTGACAAGCAGAGAGGCTCATTCTTTTGAATTTTAAGTATAACTGGAAATCTTTCATTTAATGTGCCTCACCTGTCGTCTTCCCATCTTTCTCTCCCTCTATCACTTATTGTGCAAGATGTTAGATTAAATATTCTAATTTTCACTTATGATTTAGATGTTTTGTGCCTAAAGGATGATTTGTTAGTCTAGTTCAGAGGCATGCTGTTGCTTTCCTTCGTTCATGTGGATCTCTTCTTGTGTAGAGGGTACTGAAATGCATGGTATCCCAAAAATAGTAAGTTGCTGTGAAAACGTCTATGAAAAATCTGCGCTGACAAATGACTAGTAGAAGATGAGTGCTGTACTTTCATCACTTAACACAAAATGTCAGCCAAGATGCTGAATTGAAAGACTGCTAAGTTTAAAGGAACAATATGGTAGGAATATCAAATCTGTTGAGTTTGGAACATGGGAATAAATACATCAATCAAGGATATCAATTGCTTAGTAATACTGTAGTGCACAGATTGTGCACTACAATACTGATGTCCCACAAACACCTGAGAAATTGATAA
The DNA here is from genome assembly GCF_021869965.1 of Rhincodon typus. Lineage (NCBI taxonomy): Eukaryota > Metazoa > Chordata > Chondrichthyes > Orectolobiformes > Rhincodontidae > Rhincodon > Rhincodon typus. The sequence continues at coordinate 61,658,834 of NC_063337.1, read as the reverse complement.
TAATCCTATGGAGAGAAGTTACATAATGAAATACTTTGGCAAAAGAAAACTTGGTTAGTGCTTCAAACATTATAAAGTTCCTGGGAAATATCTGGGGGACACATCATTTAAACAAAGTTTGAGTTCACCTACACAATGAGATGATTGAAAATTTGACTCGAGTAAGGTTCTAAGGAGTGTCTTGGTGATTAAGTTCAGAAATCACAGAATCCCTACAGTGTGGAAACAGGCCATTTGGCCCAACAAGTCCACACCACCCCTTCAAAGAGCATCCCATCCTGACTCATTCCCCTACCCCTGCATTTCCTCATGTCTAACCCACCTAGCCTGCACATCTTCAGACTGTGGGAGGAAGCCTACACAGACATGGTGACAATGTGCAGACTCCATGCAGACGGTCGCCTGAGGGTGGAATCGAACCTGGGCCCATGGCACTGTGAGGCAGCAGTGCTAACCACAGCCATCGTGACATTTTAATGGTGGCAAGTCAGTCCGAGAGGACTAGAGGGAATCACAAATCCTGGGGTATTTGAAATTGTAATACGGCTGCCAATGAAGGAAATATTTGAATCCGGAATGTTCAGAACCACTTTTGGAGAAGGCCGTACAAAGAAGGGCATGCCTGGACTTAATTTTAGGTAGTGCAACCAGACAAGTGGCTGAAGTGTCAGTGGTGGAGCATTTTGCAGACAGCAATCATAACTCTCTTAGATTCAAGATTATTGTGGAAAAGGGCAAGGATGGGCTTGAAATCTAAGTTCTAAACTGGGAGAAGGCCAGTTTTAATATGATCGGATATGATGTGGTTGGACTGCAGTAGGAGCAGATATATTTTGGTAAATCTGTGTCGAAGCAGTGGGATGCATTCAAGAAGGAAATAGAGAAGGAACAGGGCCAACGAGTTCCTGTAAGGAGAGTGTGGGACCAACAAATCCATCAAACACTGGATGTCGAGGGATATGTAGGATTAAGAAAAGAGGCTTATGGAGGGAGGCTTAAGGCAGATACCGAGGACTCAAAATAGCAGTGCCCGAAGAGGAGTATAGAATGTGCCAGAGGAGCTTTTTAAAAGGAAACTATGAGAAGGAACAAGGGGCACGAAATGATCATGGCAGCTAAAACAAAGGAAAATCCTAAGGTATTTTACATGTGCATGAAGGGTAAAAGGATAACTAGGGAATGATTAAAGCCCATTAAGGACCACAGGGTAATTTGTGCATGGAGTTGGAGGGCATAAAGTAGTGTTCTAAATGAATACTTAGTGTCACTGTTCAGTTGTAAGAGGGATGATGTGGGAATGGAAATCAGTGAGAAGGAGTGATAAGATTTTTAAAAAAAAAAAAAAAAAAATTAATAATTAGCATAGATAGAGAGGAGATTCTGAGTGGTCTGGAGGCTTAATATGAGGCCTGGGTGAAATGTATCCCAGGTTGTTGAATGAGGCAGGGGAGGAAATAGCATGGGCGCTGGCAATAATGTTCAATGTGTTACTGTTATTCAGCAAGGGATAAACCAGGAAACTACCAGCCAATCAGTCTAACCTCAGTGGTGGGGAAACTATTGGATGCAATTCTGAGGGATGGAATTAATCTACATTTGGAGAGGCAGGGATTAATCAAGAACAGTCAACATCTTTTTGTTAAGGGATGGTCATGTCTGACCAACTTGATTGAATTTTTCAAAGAGGTGACCAGGTGTGGATGAGGGCAATGCATTTCAAGTGGTCTACTTGGACTTCAGCAAGGCATTTGATAAAGTCACCCATGGGAGAGTGATAGCAAAAGTAAGAGCCAATGGGATTGAAGGAAATTTGTGTATAATTAGAATTGGCTGAGTGGCTGGAAGCAGAAGATGATGGCTGAGGGGTGATTTTTGTGACTGGAAGCCCATGTCTGGTGGAGTTCTTTATAATTGCTGGGGCCCTTACAGTTTGTGTTACATATAAATGATTTAGACTTAATTGGAGGAAGTTGTTTGGTAGTTCATGGATGATATGAAAATTTTTCAAGTGGTAAAGAGTGAGGAGGATAGCCTTCGATTACAAGAGGATCGAGACAGACTGATCAGGTGGTTGGGAATTCAGTCCATATAAATGTGAGATGACATGCGGGCAGGACAAACAAGGCAAGAGAATGCATGATAAACAGGCCCCTGGGAAGCACGGAGGATTGGAGGAACCTTGGTAATGCATGTCCAACTGACCCTTACGTTGGCACACCAGGCAGATGAAGTGGTTAAGAAGACTTTTTATTAGCTGAGGCACAGAGTTTAAGAGCAGGGAGATTATGCTGAAACTGCACAAAACTGTACAGGCCACAGCTAGAATATTGTGTGCAGTTCTGGCATCTACATTATGGAAGGGTTGTGACTACATGGAGAGGATGCAGAGGAGATTTGCCTGGATGTTGCATGGGCTGGAGAATTTGTTATGAAACGTGATTAGATGACTTGGGGTTGGTCTCCTTGGATCTGAGGAGACTGGAGGTGCATGATTTAAGATGTATAAAATTGAGGGCCATAGATATGGTAGACAGGAAGGAACTCTTCTCCTTGGTGAAGGTATCAATGACTAGGGGCATAGATTTAAGGTAACGGTCTGGAGGTTTAGAGGGGATGTGAGGAAATTTTTTTCACTCGGAGGTTGGTGGGAATCTGGAACTCATGGCTGTAAGGGTAATAGAGGCAGGAACCCTCATACTATTTAAGAAATGTTTAGATGTGCACTTGCAATGCTAAGGCATTCAGGATATGGACCGAGTGCTGGAAAGTAGGATTAAAATAATTAGGTGTTTGTTTTTGACCAATGCAGATTCAATGGAGCAAGGACTTTTTTAAAATTTATTCATGGGATGAGCATTTTATGATAGAGATGAATTATCACCCTTGTAGAGTGAACATCACTTACATATATTTACACTTCATCTGTTTCATTAATGGCCTTACAGGAAGGAGATCTGCTTCCTGTTAGCTACGTGTCTCCATGTGCCTGCAGAGTTTCAGCAATGTGGTTGAATCTTGAAGTAAATTTAAGCTTGTAGAGGATGAAAGAATTGAAACCGGCAAGGAGTGCATTGGAAGTGTAATAGAGAGGTAACATGTAGCGTGTTGAGTGTCCATCTGCTGCTGAAACAATGTTAGAGGTGAGCATGAATGTTCTTAGTGATGGTGCAGATACTTGGTTAGAAACTAATTTTGGGCCCAAATATGACACTAGATTGTGAACAGCCTACTTGAATTTCTCACAATTGCCAGTGAGAGAGTTGAAGTTTGTAGTGCGGACTGAAACCAGCAGCTGTTTGGAAGGGGGGGTCTTTTCTGCTTGTCACATTCTGTAAGTCACATTTTTCAATTTGGTATGAGTGGAGTGGTTGAGGAAGGTAATAATGTGGCAGGGAAATATGCAGTTTTAATTTTGTTTTCAATGATGTTGCTGAGCGAAAGAATGCAAGACAAACAAGAGAAGCTTATGGATAGGAACTTTGGGATAAGAGTAATAGTGTAGAAGTGTGAAAGAACCTGTGGCAGATTATATCTCTGGCTGTGCTTGGATAGATAAGAATAGTACTAGGTGAGTGCAAGTGGACACTGAAGTAGTGGCATTAGAAGAGGCTGATCAACTGTGTCAAAAGCTACAGACAGGTTTAGAAGGATGTGTGAAATAGATGACCTTTGTCACAATCACATAGGATGTCGTTTTGTGACTTTAACCTGTTTGGTACTGTGGCAGGGTTCAGACCTGATTGATTGATTGTGATTAACTGAAAAAGTAATTTGTGTTATGTCACTGTCTCCCCCTCGCTGCATTTAGTTGGGAGGAATTGCGCTGCTTTTATTGGAAGTGGGTCTAGTTTGAATGTGTGAATTTTGTTTGCCATATTTCATAGGAATTTATCTTTAAAGACTGACCACTGTAGTGTGATGTGAAGCTATATTTGAGTCCTGCCATTAGCTGCCGCCAACTCATTTGTGGGGTCAGTGATATCCATGAAAGGATAGAATTACCATGATTAATGGCCAACACAGTAAACTGAGCAGGCCAAAGGAAACTTCTGTTCTCGGATGCATAATTTAATAATCTATCTTGTGGACTATTGAAGAATTTTCAAAAGCTGCATTTAGCATAGCTTTTTAAAATCTTTGCATGTTCTTACACTTTCTACTATACGGGTAAAGTTGCAATTATTGCTGTCAAGGGGCATTCCCAATTTTATAACCACATTGTTTTAAAAAAAGAGTGACACCCCTTCAAATACTCGAGTCTTTTTTTTGCTAAATCACACAACCTTCATTTAGCATTTTTGTTTTTCTGAATTGTGAAGTAATGATATTTTTATTGAAAAAAAGCTTTATTGAATTTATTTGGCCTTGGTTCCAACTGATGAAAGACATTTCTCATGCAAATACACCAGCACTCTATTAGCTGTTTTGACCTCCACAGATGCTGCTTGACCAGCTGCACGTTTCTAGCATTTTCTGCTTTTATTTCAACTTTCCAGTTTTGGCAGTTTTTAGTGTACAGTTGATTCTTTCTGAATAAGCTTCACATGTCTTGATAGGAAAAATGGACATTAAAATTTTAAAGGTTAAGGTAAATGGATTTGGGGTTCTTTTCCAATTCTCTGTTACTGGGCATGTTGCTTTTTTAAAATCTGTGGCATGCATGAATCCAGATTAATCAAAGCATACTGTAATAGTGAAAATACGAAAAAAAAATTGTGTATTGCTGTTATAGACATGGACGTTATGAAACCTCTAATAGGAGTGACTCATAGTTCTGAAAGTATATCAGATGAAGAACAAGAAACTGAATTAACAGACTTACAATTACGACAACCTGGTGATGAAGAGGGAATCTCGTAAGTGTTTGTTATCTTAATATTATATTAATGTTTTTAAGTTTTCATGAAACTTTTATGAACTTTTCTTATCTTTTCAGAAACATTTAATTTGCTTCTAGGTATTATACCAAATTAACTGTTATTGTGTCAGAACAGTGAAATGTCAGGCAGTTGTCAGGATCTGATGGCATCTATCCCAGGATACTGAAGGAAGCAAGAGAAGAAATTGCTGTGGATTTGACAGATCCTTGTATGTTCTTTGGCCACAGGCATCATCCCAGAAGACTGCATATTAGCCAACATTGTTCCTCCTTTGTTTAAGCAGGGCATCAGGGACAATCCAGGAAATCATAGGTCAGTGAGCCTTGCATTAATGGTAGGGAAATTATGGGAGAAGATTCTTAGGGACAGGATTTACTTATATTTGGAAAAGAATTGATTTGTTAGGGATAGTCAGCATGACTTTGTGCAGGGGAGGTCTTGATTGAGTCTTTTGAGGAAATGACGAAGCTGATTGAAGGCAGGGCAGTGGATGTTGTCTACATGGACTTTGCTCAAGCATCAGACAAGGTCCCTCACAGTTAGCTGGTCCAGAAGATTAAGTTACATGAATTGGTTAGTTGAGTACAAAACTGGCTTGGTCAGAAGAAAGGGTAGTTATGCAAGGGTGTTTTTCTGACTGTAGGTCTGTTACCACTGCTGTTCCACAAGGATCTCTGCTGGGAGCTCTGTTTATAACACAAATGTTTTGGATGAAAATGTATATGGTCTGATTTTTAAGCTTGCAGATAACATGAAAATTTGAGTTGTGGATTGCGAGGAAGGTTGTCAAAATATACAGCAGGGTATAATCAGTTGGAAAGTTGGGCAGAGAATTGGCAGATGATGATTAATCTGGACAAATGTGAGGTGATGCGTTTTGGGAGGTCAAATGCAACAGGAAAGTGTATAGTAAATGGCAGGACTCTCAGGAGCATTGACATACAGAAGAATCGTGTGGACGTTTATAGCTGCCTTTTAGTGGCAGTACAAGTTGATAAGGTGCTAAAGAAAATGTACAGTATGCTTGTCTTCATCGGTCCGGGCATTGAGTTTAAAAGTTGGCAAGTCCTGTTGCAACTTCATAAGACTTTTTAGTTGGCCGCATTTTGGAGGATTGAGTGCAGTTCTGGTTGCCACACGATAGAAAGGATGTGGAGGCTTTGGAGAGGGTGCAAAAGAGGGTTACCAGGATGTTGCCTAGATTGGAGTCTACTAGCTATAGGGAGAGGTTGGATAAACTTAAATTGTTTTCGTTAAAGCATCAGAGACTGAGGAGTGACCTGATGACAGTATATTTAAATTATGAGGCATGGATAGGGTAGCTAGTTGGAGGGTGGAAATGTCAAATACCAGGGTGCATAGGTTTAAGGTGAGAGGGGCAAAGTTGAAAAGAGATACGCAAGGCAAGTTTCTTAGACAAAGGGCAGTAGGTGCCTGGAACGCGCTGACAGGGGAGGTGGTAGAAGCCTATACAATAGCACCATTTAAGAGGCATTTAGGCAGAAGTACGGACAGGAAGGGAAGAGAGGGATACAGACCATGTATAGGTAGATGTGATTAATTTTAGAATGGTGTCATGGTTGGCCGAGAACAGGCCTTTCAGCATATTGTTTCCTGTGCAGTACAGTTCTAAATTTAGCAATAAATGCCAAAATTCCATTTGTTCTCTCTTATTAACTCAACTAACTTTCTGCAAACCATGCGCGAGGGCACTCAAATCCCGCTGCCTCAAAGCTATGCTGTAACTCTTTTATAGTCTATAGAGCTTCATCCCATAGTGTTGAAGGAAGTAGCAGTTGTGATAATGGATACATTCTTGGTTATTATTCATAATTCTACAGATCCTGGTGAGGTTCCTACTAACTGGAAGGTATCAAATATAACCCCATGATTTAAGACGGAATTGTGAGATTGGCGAACTCTAGATCTGTTAGCATGATGCCCTAGGGAGGGAAAATATCAGAATGCATTATCAATTACATGATCAATGAACACTTAGAAATTAAGAGCAAAATTAATTTGGGTCAACATAGTTATGAAAGGGCAATCATGTTTCATAAACTTAGAGTTTTGAGGATGTTGCTTGTAGCATAGATGATGGAAAACCTAATGGATTTGACTTCGACTCCCTGCAGTGTGGAAACAACAGGCCCTTCAGCCCAACAGGTCCACACCGACTCTCTCAGCGTCCCACCCAGACCCATTTCCCCTATAACCAACCTAATCTACACATCCCAGAACAGAGTGGAATTTAGCATGGCCAATCCACCTAGCCTGCACGTCTTTGGACAGTGGGAGGAAACCGCAGCGCCTGGAGGAAACCCATGCAGACACGGGGAGAATGTGCAAACTCCACACAGACAGTCACTCGAGGATGGAATCGAACCCAGGCTCCTGGTGCTGTGAGACAGCAGTGCTAACTACTGAGCCACCGTGCCGCTCCGTGTGGAGTTTAAACATTCTCTCCGTGTCCGCGTGGGTTTCCTCCGGGTGCTCCGGTTTCCTCCCACAGCCCAAAGATGTGCAGGCTAGGTGGATTGGCCATGCTAAATTGCCCGTAGTGTTCAGGCATGTGTAGATCCAGTGGGTTATAGGGTGATGGGTCTGGGTGGGATGCTCTGAGGCTCAGTGTGGACTTGTTGGGCCAAAGGGCCTGTTTCCACACTGTAGGGATTCTAAACTCTAACGGATGTAGTACATTTTTGGATTTTTCAGAAGACCTTTGGTAAGATCCCTCAGTAGTAGTGAATGAAGGAATGGAATACAGGTTACGAGATATATTAATAGAGATTGAGAAAACAGTGGGAATAAACTGATCATTCTCAAGATGTGAGAATGTTATTAATGAGGTACAATGAAGATCAGTGCTAGGTCCACAACTGTTTATAATCTATATAAATGATTTGTATGTGGCGATCAGTTTAATATTTCCAAATTTGTTGATGACACCAAATTGGGGGTGCATCTGAGTTGAGGAGGGTACACTGAGGCCTTGAGAACTTGGACACATTAAGTGAATAGGCTAGAATTTAGCAGACAGATTATAATGATTACAACTGAACATTTCTTGAATGGTGAGAGGTTGGTAAATGTATGGGTGTCTATAAGAGTCTGGGTGTCCTTTTCCATAAGTCACTAAAAGCTAGTATGCAGGTGCAGACAGCAATTAGAAAGGATAATATGCTAATTCACCATTGATTTCAAGGATATTTGAGTTCAGAAGTAAAGCTGTTTTGCTGCAATTGTATGCAGCCCGATGATCACCTGGAGTATTATGTACAGTTTTGCTGTCTTTGCCTAATGAACAATATATTGCCATAGAGGAGTTCAGTGAACGTTCATTGGGATGGTGGGATAGTCTTACGTGGAGAAATTGAGGACACAGCTTGTATTCTCTAGTCTTCAAAGAATGAGAGGCAATCTCATTGTGTCCTGTAAGAATTTGGTAAGATTCAGTGTGGATATGGATAGGATGTTTCCATGGCTGGTTACTGAAGAACCAGGGATGTAGTCTTAAATGTTCTGCACCTTATCCTAAGGTTTGGGTTGAGAGGAATTTCTTCACTCACTAATTCTTTGGAAATGTCTACCTAGAGAGTTGTGGAAGCTGAATCATTGAGCATGTTCAAGACAAAACAATAGGTCTCTGGTGAGTTGTGATATTAAGGGATATGGAAATAATGCAGTAATATGACATTGATAAGATGATCAGCCATGATCTAGAATGATGGGGTAAGCTTGATGGGCTGTATGACCTTCTCCTGTTCCTGTGTTCCTTAGAACTGAAACTAAGGCTAACTGGGACAGATTGAAATATATGAGAGAAGGTAAGGTAAGTTTAAGAAGTAGTGGCTGTTTGGATGAAGATTAGCTTGAATTTTAAAAGCCTGTAGATTGAAGAAAGCAGAAAAACTTGGTCTCAAATGTTTTGAGATCATGGAAAAGTGTACGTCTCCATTAAGTGCAAAGAGGCCATTCAGATTTACACAATGAATAGTGTGTTCTACCATGTCCGGTTGCAAGTGGAAGTTGATTATTAATAATGAAGCCATTGTGAGAGCTCCAATTAAGACACTTGAATAAAAATGTTTAAGTTTAAATAATGTGCATAGTTTCAGGAGTAGGTGATGCTTAATCGTCTGAGCTTTTGAAGTTGTTGGCCTTATGGACAAAGGAAATGCAGCTGATGTTTCCTACATGAATTTTCAGAAATGATTTGACATGATAGTCATTAATTCATGATGTACAGAGGTTAAAAAAAAATCACAAGTGGGTTTTAAACTTTATTCTAAATTCAAAATTTACATTAGCTTTTAAAAGCAGAAAGTGGGGAATGGCTACATAAGAACTTCTGAGAGTCTGAAATGGTTACAAGTGAAATACTGCGGGAGATTGCAGTTGGGACCTTTTATAATTGATCTGTGATTTGTACGAGGGTATAGTAAACGTGACTTCAAGATTTTCAAATGGTTAATAAATAAGGAGAAAGAGAAGTAATGAGGGAGAACAGATGCAGATTCAGAGGTTTAAATTTATTGGCTCAGTCAGTATATTGCAGATGTAAATCATTTTGGATGTGTAGTTTAAAAAAAAGAAGTACATGTTAAGTAGATTGCTGCTGAAGTATGTTGACTTTGGCGGGGTGGGAGAAGGATCACAAAACACATAGCTAGTTGAGGTCATCGGGCCCAACATGACTCATCAATGCATACAGAATTGATGTTTGTTTATGGGATTTTTTATTTATGTTTTATCCTCATGCAATCACCACAAAGGATCGGGAGGGATTGGGTGGTTAATGGCAAAATTACTTTGCATCAGGTTTTGAAACAATGCGTCAAATTTTACGGGGAGCATCTGGAGTCTTTGGAAATCGCTTCCTCAGTTGGTGGAAGCTGAGCCTTTGAATATTTTTTTAAGGCAAAGAGAGCGAGAGATCTTGATGGATGAGGGAGTGAAAGGTTATCAGGTGTAGACAGGCATGTGAAGTAATTATCTGTGATCTCTTTGAATGGCAGAACTGGTTCAAGAGGTGAGATGGCCTATCCTGCTCCTAATTCATATATTTATATACAATTCTAAAAACTATAAAGGAGACAAAACTGAAGTATATCAAGGTATATACAAGCTGCTGAAGTGGCTAAATATATGACAAATGAAATTTAATGCGGAAAAGTACAAAATGGTATGTTTTGATAAGAAGAATAAAGAAAGGTAATATAAAATGAAACATACAATTATAAGTGGGAGGAGTAGGTGCTGCAGGTGCAGAGAATCCTGCAATTATGTGTACATAATGTTGTGACAGTTTTTTTTTCGGAAAAATGCATACAGGATTCTGGGCTTTGAGTTAAGGCCTCCAGTACAAAAGTAAGGAAGTTATGGTGAGCCTTTGAAATACAGATTCTGCCTCAGGTTGTGTTGTGACTAATTCAGGGCAATGCACTTTAAGAAGGATGTAAAGGCTTAGGAGTGTAGGGAGATTTAGGAGAATGATACCAGGGATGAAGCACTTCAGTTATATTGATAGATTGGAAAAGCTGATAATCGCTTTTTTTAAAGAGTAGGTTGAAAAGACACTGCCCTGTAATGATTCTGATTCTTTGACGTAATGCCAAAGTTTTGCGTACTCTGCTGCTTTCCAGCTATGGGAGCAGGAGATTCGAAGAAATATGAACAGTTAGGATGCAAATATTGCAGAGTTTGGTTTTCAAACAGAAAATTGTTTGGCTACACTTTAAAGTAGTTTGCAAAAGAGTAATTAGAAGTGATTTGTTTCAAGACAAACATGATACAAATGTGTGGGAAAAAGTACTGTGAATCCTTTTGTTTAGATTGAGGAATAATCGTCACCTTCCCTAGGGCAACTAGGGAGCCTTACCAGCAACACCCACATCCTGAAGATTGACAGTAAGGATGTGTTGTATTTTGAATTTGATCAAACCTGTATGTATTTTGTTTACCTGCTGTGAACTAATAACTCATTGATTTATTTGTGATCTAATCACACCGGATGTTCATTTACAATACAGTTATGTGACTAATATAAAATACTACTCTGAAGACTTTTATTAAACAGCTGACTTACAATATTGGACTTCTCTGGTCCACCTTGATATGTAGGCTGCTTAGAATGTTAATGACGGTGATAGGCACTACTGTACCTGAGAAGGTTCTAAATGTGGAATAGGTAGTTTGCCATGGGGCTTATTAATGGTGTATTTGCTTACATATGTGCTTTATACTGTAAGATGTGCAAATTATATGTATTTTAACATTTATTTTGAGGTCGGATTTTTAACTATTGGCATATGGATTTTCTGTGTCTGAAGAGGTTTTATGATTTCTGGAGCATGGTGGTTTCCTTTAAAGTACTGTATGAGAGAGAGACCCCTGGAGGGTAATGGTTTTTGTTTACATTCCAGGAGTTCATGACTTTTTTTTAAAGAAAAGTGTAGTATGTTAAGCATTTGGATGAAGATTGTGGAATTTTTTTTGGGCTTAGGGGAAAAAGTCCAGACCATTTTTGGAAAATCAAGTTTCTTCTTGTTTCAGCTTGGGTAGATCTGTGGTTTTCTTAGCTGAAGCCTAATGTGTAAAGCAGTTACTCTTGTGAAAGGGGCAAGATAGGTTAAAATTGTTAAAACAAGTTATTTTGATAAAAGGAGTTTACTAAAAGTTCCAAACCAGAAATGTTTAGTTAAAGCCCTGAAGGGTTATTTGAATCAGAGTTTTTATACTTAGCTGTATGACAGGGGTGGCACCATGGCTTACTGTTTAGCACTGCTGCCTTACAGTGCCAAGGTCCCAGGTTCAATTCCAGTCTCGGGTGACTGTAGAGTTTGCACATTTTCCCTTGTCTGCGTGGATTTCCGCCAGGTGCTCTAATTTCCTCCCACAGTCCAAAGATGTGCAGGTTAGGTGAATTGGCCATGGCGAACTGCCCTGTAAGTGTCCAGGGATATGCAGGTTAGCCATAGTAAATTCAGGGGTTACTGGGAAAAGATGGGATGCTGTTTGGAGGGTTGGTGCAAACCCGATGGGTTGAATGGACTCTTCCTGCACTGTAGTGATTCTAGATTCGATGATTCTATGAATCAAGGAAGAGGCAATCGGATTCTCATGACTGGGAATTGAAGCCACAGCTAAGTCAAACTCTGTGGGATAGAGAAGGGAATTCTGTGGTGTTTGAGTAATGGGATGTTGTTGGGATTAATGTGTATCTTATTTTGCATTCAAAATTTTTAAACTTAAATTTTACCTTCATTGGCATAACAAATGTCTGTTACACTCTTCTGTAAGAGCTCCAAAGAAAGGTCACTGGACCCCAAACTTTGACTCTGTTTTCTCTCCATAGGTGCTGTCTGACCTGCTGAGTTTCTCCAGTTATTTCTGTTTTTGTTTCTGTTCAATTGTTAAGCTGAAATCTGCAGCATTGCCTGTTTTGAGTTTGTGAAAGACTACCTCACTAAAGCCAAAAAAAAAAATCTCTCAAGCCAGATTTCCGTCTGGAATCTGAGTTCTCCAGTATAACATCAGTTAGAGCCATACCAACATGTGTCTATTTCAGTTATTAAGGTATGTCATTGACCTTACAGGTCCTTGACATGCGCTGACGTTCCTAAACAGAGTTATACAAGTCAGGTTTTTTTTAAACTATAAATTTGATATTTTGTTGACTGTGCAATCCTTTCTTTCCAAAATAATCTTTCTACAGAGGATTCCTCTTCAGTTGATGATTCAATTAAATCAACTTTTTAATGGAACATATAAATTTAATCTTCTTTTTTATTATTTCAGTAATACTGCAGTTTATTTGACAATTTTATGCCCTTTATATTATTGCAGGTTTACCCAGACATTAATTCATTTGTTGAAAGGAAACATTGGAACTGGGCTCCTAGGTTTGCCACTTGCAGTCAAAAATGCAGGTCTTATGGTAAGAGCTAATTTGCATTATTTAGAAGGTCAGTGTCTAAGAGTTTTTTTTTAAACCTTGGAAAGTCCCAGAAATTTATTTGTCATTTTCTTTATTGATATTATATGCATGTGGCAAGATGAAGTATGAATGTGATTCATATTATCATGGTGCACTTTGAGGCAAACAATTAGCATTTACAAACACTTAAGACTTTTGTCCTGTGGTTATCTATATTTTGTATGTGTGCAACTTTTTACGAAATGGTGAATCTAATCTTAATTGGATGACAATTACACAACTGAAAAGGTTAATAGAAGTTGCCAAGAAATTATCAAGAGCTATTGTGGTTACAGCTCACTTAAAGGTGATGTGTTTTAAATAATTGCTCAGTCATGTTGACCGTAATGTTTACAATTAGTCACCAGTGACATTTGGATAAGTACATGGATGGGAAGGGTTTAAGAGAGATACGGACCAAATGCGGGCAATTGGAACTAGTTGAGTGGGCACCATGGTCAACTAATTCCATGGACCAGATTGGGCCAAAGGGCCTGTGTCCATGCTGCATTACTCTGACTCTATGATGTTACCTTTTTCGTTCAAAATTAAATACTACAGGCCTAAAGTGAGTTCAGAAAGCTAAGCTTTCTTCCATGTTCATTTTTAGAATCACTCATTTTCTATACCCATAAGGAAAAGCAGATATAATAACTTGTTGATTCTTTGACCATTACAGACATTACTACAATCAATGTGGGCTTAAGGAGAGGTCACTTTTAGTCACTTGATGAAAGAGTGCCTGATCATTAACCTAACTCTTTTTAGAGCTGTTCCACCATTCAATCATATCATAACTTGCACCCCATTGCCCTTGTCTTCTTTGCCTACCAAAAATCTCTCTCAGCTGTGAATGAACATGAAGGTCAAGCTTCCAATACCTTCTGGCAAGAAAATTCCATGCTCTGTCAATCCTGTGAGAGGGAAAACAATCTTTTAATCTCTGTCTTAAAGGGAAAGTTTTTTTAAAGATTAGCTGCTAGTTTCAGTCTCTTCTGCAGGAGGAAACATCCTCCTGGTGTCCACCTTTATCCAGTTGCCTGAAGATCGTGTGTTTCTACAAGATCACTTTCTGTCTCCTGAACATCTGCAACCTTTTTATAAAATCGTAAATAAGGAATGAGTTGAGTAAATATTCTCTGAACTAATTCTAGTGTAACTTTATTCTTTGTTTTTCTAAAGAACACACCAAACCTGTTCACAGTACTCCAGATGTACCAACATCAATAAGTGCAGTAAAACTTCTGTATGACTCTTGATTCCTTGCAATAAACAACAGCATTGCATTTGCCACCCTAATCACTTGGCTACCTGCATGCAAATTTTGTGATTCTGCTGCCAGATACCTTGAACCCTCTGTACCACTCAGTTCTGCAATCTCTCTCCATTTAAATAGTATCAGCTTTTCTGTCTTTATAACAGAATGGGTAAGTTCACATACACAAATGGTATACTCTATTTGCCAAGTTTGTTGCCCATTCACTTAAACTGTTTGTATCCCTTTGCAGACACTTGACCACCTCTTGTTCTGACATAGAAACATTGAAGATAGGAGCAGGAATAGGCCATTAAACCTCTTGAGCCTGCTCTGCTATTCCTTACGATCACGGGTGATCATTGAGCTCAATACCCTAATCCCGCCCTCCGCCACATATTCTTTGACCCCTTTTTTTAGTCTCCCTCTTGAGAACATATGATATTTTGGCCACAACCTCTTTTTGTGAGTGAATTCCACAGGCTCATCACTCTGGATAACTTAGTTTCCTATCTATCTTGGTGTCATTGACAAATTTAGTTACTATACGTTTAGTACTGTTTATTGATATAGTCTTTAGTTACAGCTTGTTTCCTGAAAAAGACCTATTTATCCTTACGCTGTCTTCTGTTAGTTGACAAATCCTTCCAGCTAATATGTTACCCCCTTAAATGACCTTTTTTCTGAAGAATGGTCTAGGCCCGAAACGTCAGCCTTCCTGCTCCTCTGATGCTGTGTTCATCCAGCTCTACACCTTGTTATCTCAGATTCTCCAGCATCTGCATTTCCTACTATCTCCTACAAATTAGTGTCTGCTGTTAAACCTTGTTCTGTCTCCTATCACTGAGCCAAATTTTCTAACCAGGTCAGTAGTTTGCTACAACTCCATGAACTTAAGTTTCAACTCACACAGCTTATTTCGAAGAACTTTACATGGACTTCCAGAAAGCACTTGTTAATGTTCAGAAATTCTCTCCTCTCCCTTAGCTAACATCTTCATAAATTTCAATCAGGTTTATTAAGCATATCCATGCCAGATCTTTTTGATCAGCTGACATTTTACCTTTCAATCAATGATATTAACACTTCTTATTTGAGCTTGATTGCAACTTGCGCTATATTGAAATTGAATAACAACCGAATGTTGATTTATAAGTTACAGAATAGATGAATTTGTAAATATATTCACTGACATTACAAATTCCTCTTAAAACACTGTGTCTCTTTCAGCTAGGACCGGTCAGTCTTGTGCTCATGGGAATTGTGGCAATTCATTGTATGCATGTTGTAGTCCGCTGTAGTCATCACTTCTGTCAAAGGTAAAACTCAATTTATTTTAAAAAGGCTTTTTTGTTTTTAGGTATTCTTTTGTGCAGTTAGGTAACTAATACTTCTATCAGTCCTGCAATTTTCACTTCTGCTATCTAAAAGTTATTGATCATGCTGAGTGCTCTCTCAAGTTACCCAAGTGTTGATATCTTGCTGCATATTTCTCGATGTGCTGGTAGCCTGGTCTACTGTAGCAAAAATAATAATATCGCAAGTCTGTGGTTCATGTGGAATAGTCTCTAACAGAAGTCATTGAGCAGCAGTTGTGATGATCAGTCCAAGTTGTTTGCTTCTTTCCACTTCCTTAAACACAGACATTTAGGTTAACTGCTGCCAGAATCTGAGTTTGGGAACTGAACTTGAGACTTGCATGTTCTGTAGCAGGCCAGACAAAATTTGCAGAGAAACAGTTAATAATTAGGACTGAAGACGTTTTGCTAGAACTGTTGAGGGCCAGAAATTTAAAACTTAAATGGTAAAATATTCTGGTCTGCTAGCATCTGGACAAGGAGAAGCCATCCTTTTTTTGAAGAGTTTGATCTTTTCTGTTTTTAGATGCTTCGTTTCTCCAGCATTTTGTTTTTATTGCATGGGCTGTTAAAATGGCTGTTCCAGTTTTCACAGCCCTAACATTTAAATGTAACTCCACAAAAGAATTTGGAGGGTGTCACCAACTGTAACAGTTTTTTTTTAATGTATGTTCCACATGATAAATTTAAAGAGCCATACTGTGTTTACAGAATGGAAAATGGGCCTTCGATGCATCATGTCCATATTGATCAGCAAGCATCTATTTATTCTAATCCCATGTTCCAGCCTGAATATTGTAATATTTCAACTGCTCATTTTAAATGCTTCTTAAATGTTTTAATGATTCCTGCCTCCTCTGTCCTATGAGTGAAAAAAAGTTTCCTCATATCCTCTTTAAACCTCCTGTTCCTTACCTGAGAACTGTGCCTCCTGGTTGTTGACCCTTCTACTTGGGAGAAAAATTTCTCGCGATCAATTAAAAATAATCTGCAGGTTTTGGAAATCTGAAACAAAAACAAAGTGCTGGAGAAACTCAACATCTGTAGAGAGAAAGCAAGGGAAATGTTTTGAGTCCAGAGATCTGGAACATCAGCTGTTTTTCTCTGTAGAGATGCTGCCAGACTTGCCAAGTTTCTTCAGCACTTTTTTTTGTTTCTGCGTCTGTACCATATATGCAGCTTGGAACTTTCTGAACCGCAGTCAGACCCTTTAACCTCAACCTTCCCTGTTCTAAGGAAAAGGGCCCCAGCATATCTAGTCTTTCTTCATAGCTGAATCACTCCAGACCAGACCAGACCAGACAACATTCTGGTGAATCTTTTTCTGTACATTTTCTAGTGCAGCACCCTATAGCCTTTTAATCTTTGTATAAGAATTCTATAATTTACATATTTAATTGTGAAATTAATTAAAGCATTTCTTTTTTTATTTAACACTTGGAAATTGACTAATTTGCTCTGATCATTTCCAAATGTAATTGTTGCCAGGAGTGGAGGGTTTGAGTTATAAAGAGAAGGTTGGATAGGCTGGGATGACTTACTATGATGAGCATTTAAATTCTGATTTGGGGGGGAAAAAAGGAAATGTTCCTCTTTTTCCCCTTTTTTCCCAACACCCCAAGCCCCATAAAGTCAGAGTCATACAGCACAAAAGCAGAACCTTGGGTCCAACTTGTCTATGCCAACCAAGTTTCCCAAACTAGCCATTTGGCCCATGTCCATCTAAACCTTTCCTATTCACGTACCTGTCTAAATGTCTTCTAAGTATTGTAAGTGTACTTGCATCAACCACTTCCTCTGGCAGCTTATTCCACATACAAAAACATCCTCTGTGTGGATAAAGTTGTCTTTTTTTTAAAATCTTTTTCTTCTCACATTAAAAATATGCCATCGAGTTTGGAACTCCCTTTCTTAGGGCAAAGACCTTTTGCTATTTACCTTATCTATGCCCTCATGATTTTATGAACCTTTTTTATAAGGTTTCCCTCCCCCTCCCAACCTCCTATACTCCAGTGGAAAAAAGCCCCAGCCTATCCAGCCTCACCTAACTCAAACCCTCCAGTCCCAGCAATATCCTTTAAATCTTTTTGAAACCCTCTCCCATTTAATAATAATCTTCCTAAAGCAGGATGACCAGAACTGAACACCGTACTCCAAAAGTGGCTTCACCAACGTCCTGTACAACTGCAATGTGAAGTCCCAACTCCTATACTTAATAGTTTTGAGCAATGAAGGCAAGCTGCTGAACGCTTTCTTAACTACCCTGTTTGCCTGTGACACAACTTTCAAAGAGCCACTTGAACCCCCCAGGTCTCGTTTGACAACAATGCCCTACCATTAACTTTATAAGTCCTGCCCTTGTTCATTTTACCAAAATCTGCAACACCTTGTATTTATCCAAATTAAACTCCATCACCCACTCCTCAGACCATTTGCCCAATTGATCAAAGTCCCCTTGTAATCTTAGATAACATTCTTCATTGTCCACTGTACCACCAATTTTGATGTCATCTGCAGACTTATTAACCATACCTCCTAAGTTCTCATACAAATATTTATATGACAATTTATGATAAACAACAGGGAACCCAGGACTGATCACTGTGGAATACTGCTGGTCACAGGCCTACAGTCCAAAAAACAACCCTCTGTCATGTACCATCAAGCCAATTTTGTATGCACTTGGCAGGATCTTCGTGATTCCCAGGTGATCCAACTTTATTAACCATTCTACCATGTGGAACCTTGTCAAAGGCTTTACTAAAGTCTATATAGACAACACTTACCTCTCTGCCTTCATCTATCTTTTTGGTCACATTCTCAAAAAGACTCCATGGTCTGTAGTTTCCTTGCTTCTCTTTACAGCCTTTAAATAAAGGCACAGTATTGGCCACCCTGAAGTCCTCTGGCACCTCACCCGTGAGTGTACTTGATACAGATAGCCATGCAATTTCTTACCCGGCTCTGACAATGTCCTGGGATACGCTTTTTATCCTAGAGATTTATCCACCTTTGTTTTTTAAAACCTACACACTTCCCCTTCTGTAATGTGTTTTGAAGACAGCAATGTTTATTTACTTTCATTCCCTAGCCTCCATGTCTTCCCTCCTTTTTGTATTTAGAACAACTGACTGACTGCCTTGTGTTTTTATAGGTGAGGGCTGTAATACCCTTACTGTTCAATTAGTTACTCTGATTTTGTGGTTTCTATTCTTGGTGCTGGTATTAAATAAAAGTACGATATTTTAGGAAAACGTACACCCAAGCAACTGAATAAATACTATAAGAACCAACTAATAGATAACTGCTTGCACCTGAACTGCAGAGATACCAGTACCTGGCAGAGTGGTTTGCTAGTGTCAGTCAGTAGGGTTTAAAATAGTGTGGGGGAGTGGAGAGAAGAGTGGAGGGGCGTGAGAGCGGGAACCAGAACAGTAGGTCCGTAAGTTAAATGACTGAGGTGGAGTCTAGACTGTTGTCGGTAAGACTAAGAAGAACAACAAATAGGGAGGTTACTGAACACAGTGGGAATGGCGGTCTGAGATGTATTTCTTTTAATTCAAGGAGTATGACAAGGCAGATGAACTTACAGCTTAGATTAATATAAATAATTATGAAGTAGCTATTACAGAGACTTGGTTGAGAGAGGGACAAGACTAACAGCTTACTATATTTACTATACGGTAAATGGAAAAGCCCTGTGGAAAATTGATACAAAGAGATCTGGGTGTTCAGGTCCATTGTACCCTGAAGGTGGCAACGCAGGTGGATAGAGTGGTCAAGAAGGCATATGGCATGCTTTCATTCATCAGACGGGGTATTGAGTACAAGAGTTGGCAGGTCATGTTACAGTTGTATAGGACTTTGGTTCGACCACATTTGGAATACTGCGTACAGTTCTGGTCGCCACATTGCCAAAAGGATGTGGATGCTTTGGAGAGGGTGCAGAGGAGGTTCACCAGGATGTTGCCTGGTATGGAGGGCGCTAGCTATGAAGAGAGGTTGAGTAGATTAGGATTATTTACGTTAGAAAGACAAAGGTTGAAGGGGGACCTGATTGAGGTCTACAAAATCGAGAGGTATAGACAGGGTGGATAGCAAGAAGCTTTTTCCCCAGAGTGGGGGACTCAATTACTAGGGGTCACAATTTCAAGGTGAGACGGGAAAAGTTTAAGGGAGATATGCATGGAAAGCTCTTATGCAGAGGGTGGTGGGTGCCTGGAACGTGTTGCCAGCGGAGGTGGTAGAGGTGGGCACGATAGTGTCATTTAAGATGTATCTAGACAGGTACATGAATGGGCAGGGAGCAGAGGGATAAAGATCCTTGGAAAATAGGCAACAGGTTTAGATAGAGGATTTGGATCGGCACAGGCTTGGAGGGCCGAAGCGCCTGTTCCTGTGCTGTAATTTTCTTTGTTCTTTGTTCTTTAATGTTCCAGATTTAAATGTTTCAGGTGAGATAAAGAGGGATGTAAAAGAGGTGGGGGAGCTGCCTTACTGATTAGGGAGAATATCACAGCTATACTGAGAGGGGACACCTTGGAAGGCTCATTCAGTGAAGCCATAAGGATAGAGCTCAGGAATTGGAAGAGTACAATCACTTTGGGATTGCTCTACAAGGCTCCTAACACCCAGTGGCAATAGAAGAAAAGATACTTGGATAGAATATGGAAAAATGTAGAAACAACAGGGTTGTTGTAGTGGGTGAATTTAACTTCCCCTATATTGACTGGGACTTGCTTAGCAGCAGGGCCTTGGATGGGAAAGAATTTGTTAGGTGAATCCAATACACTTTTTTTTTTTTTTTGAAACACTGTCAAATAGTTCGACCTGGGAAGGGGCCATACGAGACCTGGTATTGGGGAATGAGCCTGGCCAGGTGACCAAAATGTCAGTGGAGGAAGAGTTCTGGAATGGTGACCATAATTCTAAGTTTTAAATTACTTATGGATAAGCAAAAACTGGTCCTCAGCTGAAAGTACTAAATCAGGGAGAAGCTAATTACCATAATATTAGGCAGGAACTGGGGATTGTAAATTGGGGGTGGCTGTTTGAGGGTAAATCCACATCTGGCATGTGGAAATCTTTTAAAGGCCAGTTGATTATAGTTCAGGGCCCACACGTTCCTGTTTAAAATAGACAATAAGGATGGCAAGATTTGGAAACCCTGGTTGATGAGAAATTCTGTGCTTAGTCAGAAAGAGAAAGACATATGTCAAGTTTAGGAAATTGAAGACAGACAGAGCCCTCGAAGAATACAAAGATAGCAGGAAAAAGATCAAACAAGGAATTAGGAGGGCTAAAAGGGGCCAGAAATGTCTTTGGCAAACAGGATTAAAGAAAATCCCAAGGCCTTTTATATGTAAACAAGGAGTGAGAGGGTAGGTCCACTCAAGGACAGTGGAAGGAATTCATGCATGGAGGTGGAGGATCTGGGTGATTTTCTTAATGAATACTTTGCATCGGTACTCACAAAGGGGAAGGATGTGGTGGATGGTGAGTCCTGGGAAGGGTATGTCAATATAAAAAAGGAAGCAGTTTTTGGGAGTTTTGAAAAATTTAAGGTAGACTAGACCTGTGGAACTGATGGGATCTATCCCAGAATGCTGAAGGAGGCAGATGAGGAAGTTGCTGGGGCCTTGTACGAAATGTTTTGAGTCTGGCAATGTTGTGATGTGTTGGAAATTGAAGAGCTGCGGTTCAGTGATGAACCTGCAGGTAGTGCAGGAGTCTTCTTGGCTATTTCCCTTTCTAACAAGTATACCGTTTTGGATACCATTGGAGGGATAGCTTCTCAAGGGAGTATAGCAGCAGCAGCAGGCAGGCCTATGGCACCACAACAGACTCTGCTGTACAGTGGGGTTTGGAAAGGTCCAAACGAGCGATAGTGGTAGGAGACTTGCTAATTAGGGTCACGGACAGATGTTTCTGTGGCTGCATTTAAAACTCCAAGATGGTGTGTTGCCTCCCTGGTGCCACGGTCAGGGATGTCTCTGAGCAGCTGCATGAAATTCTTAAGCAGGAGGGTGAGCAGAAGTTGTTGTGCACATTAGGATCAACAACCTAGGTAGAAAGAGGGAAAAAGTCCTGTACAGGGAGTTAGGAAAGAGGCTGAAAAGCAGGATCTCAAAGGTAGTAATCTCTGGGTTACTACCAGTGCCATGTGTTAGTGAGGCAAGGAATAGAAAGAAACGACAGATGAATGTATGTGTAAGGACCTGGTGCAGGGGACAGGGTTTCAGATCATTGGGACCTCTTCTGGGACAGGGGTGACCTGTACAAGAGGAACGTTTTGCATGCACACTGGAGGGAAACCAATATCCTTGCAGGGAGGTTTATTAGTGCTACTCAAGGAGGTTTAAACGAGAGTGGCAGGGGGCTGCGAACCAATTCAGCAGATCAGCAAATGGAGGAATTGAGAGGAAGGTAGGACCAGTAAGTCAGAAAAGGCCACGCAGAGACGTGTAAATGAGCACAATGGTACTAATGGGCTGAAGTGTGTTTATTTCAACGCAATGAGTATTATAGGTAAAACAGTTGAGCTTAGAGCCTGGATCAATATATTGGACTATGATGTTGTGGACATTACAAGACTTGATTGAGAGAGGGACAGGACTGGCTGCTCAAAGTTCCAGAGTTTTATTACTTTAAGTTAGAGAGGAAGGTAAAAGAAGTGGAGTTGCATTACTAATCATGGAGAATGTCACATCTGCACCCAGAGACTACATATTGAGGCAATATGGATAGAGCTCAAAAATAAGATGGATGCAATCGCTCTGATAGAATTATACAATAGGCCCCGATGAGCCACCGGGACATTGAGGAACAAATATATAGGCAGATTATGGAAAGATGCAATGACAACAGGGTTGTCGCAGTGGGTGCCTTTAACTTCCCCAGTATTGACTGGGACTCCCTGAGAGCAAGAGGCTTAGACAGGTTAGAATTTGTTAAGTGCATCCAAGAGTTTCTTGAAGCAGTATGTGGATAGCCCAACTACAGAAGGGGCCATACTGGACCTTGTATTGGCTCATGAGCCTGGCCAGGTGATTGACCTTTCAGTGGAAGAGCTTTTTGGAAACAGTGATCACAATGCCTTTAAGTTTAAAGATAGCTATGAATAAGTGTCAGGACCTTGTGGGAAGGTACTAAATTGGGGGAGGGCAAATTACGTTAGTATTCGGCAGGAGCTAGTGAGTGTTAATTGGGAGGAGCTGTTATCGGGTAAGTCCACGTTTGACATGTGGGAGTTGTTTAAAGACATGCTGATGAGAGTTCAGGACTGGCCTTTTCCAGGAAGGAGGAAGGACAAGGATGGCAAGATATTGGACCCTTGAATAACGAGGGAGGTTGTGAATTTAGTCAAAAGTTAACAAAAAGGCATATGTAATCTTTAGGAAGCTAAAATCGGACAGGGCTCGTGAGGAATATAAGGAAAGCAGGAAAAAACTCAAACAGGGAATTCTGAGAACAAGAAGGGGCCATGAAATGACCTTGGCAAGTAGGATTAAAGAGAACTCCCAAGGCTTTTCTTTACATACATTAAAAATAAGAGGATAACTAGGGAGGAGGTAGGACCACTCAAGGATAAAGGAGGGAACTTGTGCTTGAAGACAGAGGATGTGGACAAGACCCTAAATGAGTACTTTGTGTCGGTATTCACCCAAGAGAAGGATACGGACGATAGTGAGATTTGTGTGGGGCTGCTAATATGCTAGGGCATTTTGAGATCAAGAAAGAATTAGTTTTGGGTCTCGAAGAGCATTTGGAACATGGAACAGTACAGCACAGCACCGTACAGGCCCTTCGGCCCATGATGTTGTGCCAAGCTTTTACCTGAAACCTAAGGTCTATCTAACCTCCACCGCTACCCAATACTATCATCCATATGCCTATCTAACTTAAATGCCCCTAATGAGGCCGACTCCACTACCCTCTCCGGCAATGCATTCCATGCCCCTACCACTCTGAGTAAAGAACCTACCGCTGACGGCTCCCCAATATCTACCTTCACTCACTTTAAAACTATGCCCCCTCGTAAAAGCTCCCTCCACCTGAGGAAAAAGTCTCTGGCTGTCTACTCTATCTATACCTCTGATCATTTTGTACACCTCTATCAAGTCACCTCTCATCCTTTGTCGTTCTAAAGAGAAAAGCCCTAACTCTCTCCACCTTTCCTTGTAAGACCTTCCCTCCATTCCAGGCAACATCCTAGTAAATCTCCTCTGCACCTTTTCCAATGCTTCCACATCTTTCCTGTAATGAGGTGACCAGAACTGGACACAATACTCCAGATGTGGCCAAACCAGGCTTTTAAGCTCGATAAGATCCTAGGGTCCAATGGTACAACAACAAAAAAAAAATTACAGCACAGGAACAGGCCCTTCAATTTCCCCCAAACCTGCACCGACATACTGCTCGTCATAACTGAAACCCCCTACCCTTCCAGGGACTGTCCCTCCATTCCCATCCTATTCATATATTTGTCAAGACGCACTTTAAAAGTCACTATAGTATCTGCTTCCACTACCTCCCCTGGCAGCGAGTTCCAGGCACCCACCACCCTTTGTGATTTTTTTTTTGTTTAAAAAAAAAAAAAACTTGCCTCATACATCACCTTTAAACCTTGCCCCTTGCACCTTAAACCCATGGCCCCTGCTAGCTGACTCCTCCACCCTGGGAAAAAGCTTCTGACTGTACAGTCTGTCCATGCTCTTCATAATCTTGTAGACCTCTATCAGGTCGCCCCTCAAACTCCGTTCCAGTGAGAACAACACAAGTTTTTCCAACCTCTCCTCATAGCTAATGCCCACCATACCAGGCAACAACCTGATAAATCTTTTCTGTACCCTCTCCAAAGACCCCACATCCTTCTGGTAGTGTGGCGACCAGAATTGAACACCATATTCCAAATGTGGCCTAACCAAGGTTCTATAAAGCTGTAACATTACCTGCCAATTTTTAAACTCAGTATCCCGGCCGATGAAGGCAACCATGCCATATGCCTTGTTGACTACCTTTTCTACCTGCATTGCCACCTGTGCACCCAGGTCCCTCTGCCAGTCAGTACTCTGAAGGGTTCTGCCATTTACTGTGTATTTTCCATCTGGATTAGACCTTCCAAAATTCATTAGCTTACATTTTTTCGGATTAAGTCTGTCTGCCATCTCTCTGCCCAAGTTACCAACCGATCTATATTTACCTCAGGTTATTGAGAGAGGTAAGAGGGGAGATTGCTGGGGCCTTGACCAATATCTTTGTATCCTCATTAGCCACTGAAAAGGTTCCGTAGGACTGGTGAGTAGCTAATGTTGTTCCTCTGTTCAAGAAGGGAAATTGGGACAATCCAGGAAGCTATGGACAGGCGAGTCTCACATTGGTGGTTGGGAGGCTATTGGACAGAATTCTTAGGATTTACGTGCATTTGGAAATGCATGGCCTAATTAGGGACGGTCATCATGGCTTTGAGTGGGGCCGGTCATGTTTTACTAATTTGATTGAATTTTTTTGAAGAGGTGACAAAAGTGCTTAATGAGGGCAGAGCAGTGGATGTTGTCTACATGGATTTTAGTAAGGCTTTGAAGAAGATCGCTCATGGTAGGCTCATCCAGAAGTTTAACATATGTGGGATCCATGGTGACTTGGATGCATGGATTCCAAATTGGCTAGCCCATAGAAGGCAGAAGGTGGTGGTGAAAGGGTGTTTTTCGGGCTGGAGGTCCGTGACCTACAGGTGTTCTGCAGGGATTCGCACTGGGACCTCTGTTTGTGATATATATAAATGACTTGGATGAAAATGTAGATAGGTGGGTTAGTAAGTTAGCAGACGATACAAAGATCAGTGGAGTTGTGGATTGTGTAGAAAGTTGTCAAAGGATACAGCGGGATATAGATCAGTTGCAGATATGGGTGGAGAAATGGCAGATGGCGTTTAATCTGGGTAAGTATGAGGTGTTGCACTTTGAGAGCAAATGTTAAGGAAATGTATGTAGTTAATAGCAGGACCCTGAACAGCATTGATGTACAGAGGGATCTTGGGGTTCAAGTTCGTAGCTCCCTGAAAGTGGCCACGCAAGTAAATAGGGTGGTAAAGAAGGCATGTAGCATGCTTACCTTTGTTCGTCGGTGAATGGAGTACAAGAGTCCAGATGTCATGTTGCAACTTTATAAGACTTTGGTTAGGTCACACTTAGAGAATTGCGTTAAATTCTGGTTGCCACATTACAGGTAGGATGTGGAGACTTTGGATAGGGTGCAAGAGATGTTTACCAGGATGCTGCCTGAATTAGAGGGTATAAGCTGTTAGGAGAGGTTAGAAAAACTTGGGTTGTTTTTCTTGAGCATCAGAAGCAGAAGGGAGATTTGATAAGAGGCCTATAAAATCATAGGGTTGACAGTGAAAATCTTTTACCCAGAGTTGAAATGTCTAATACTAGGGGGCATGTGTTTAACATGAGAAGGGGAAATTTCAAAGGAGATGTAAAGGTGGGGCAAATTTTTTACACAGTGAGTGATAGGAGTCTGGAGTGCGCTGCCAGGACCGGTGGTGGAGGCAGATATGATTGATGCGTTTAATGGGACTTTTAGGTAAGCATATGAATATGTAAGAAATAAAGCAATATGGACCATGGGCAGGCAGAAGGGATTAGTTTAACTTGGCATCGTGTTCAGTGCATCATTGTGGGCTGAAGGGCCTATTCCTGTGCTGTAGAGTTCTATGTTCTATATGTTGCAGTGCTAATATTTAACAATTTGTTTTCGTTTTACTTGCAGATTTCAGAAACAAGGTCTGAGTTATGGGGACACAGTCACATTTGCTTTGGAACAAGGACCACTCTTATATCTTCGAAACAAGGCTTCATGGGGAAGGTAAAATTGATGGAATATAACCCACTGGTTTTCTTGGCTCTGTACTTTATATCTGATCGTGGGGGGTGGAATGCAATTGGATGTTGTGTTTTAAAGGAACACAATTGCAAATAATATTTCTTTGTTTTGCAATTTGACAGTTTTATGATCTATCTGAGAGTTTTAGAATGGAGGTGGTGGCCAGGTGTTGTTGAGAGGAACTACATTGATAGGCTATTTTATATTTTGAACAGTAGCCCAGAGGAATTAATTTTGTGCTATGTAAGATTTTTCTCAGTTGATTCTTTATTCTTTCACTGAATATGCGTGATGTTGGTAAGGCCAGCATTTGTTGCCCATTCAGAATTGCCCTTGAACTGGTTGGCTTCTTAGGGCATTTCAGAAGGCAGTTGACAATCAACCACATTGCTGAGTCCACTGTCACATATCAGCCAGATGATGTGAGGACAGCAGACTTACTTACCCAAAGGATATTAGTGAACAAGGTGTTGTATTTTACAACAATTGATGAAAGTTTAATCACTCCCATTGCTGAGGTTTGGTTTTGATTCCATATCTATCAATTGAATTAAAATTCCACCAGCTTCCTTGATGGGATTTCAGTCTGTTACCCTGGGCCTCTGAATACACTATTGCTATGTCACTGACTTTCCCCATATTATTTAAATCAGGCAGCTATTGATTTTCCATGTGAATGATCACCACATGAAAATTTAATATGATAGAGAGCGAGAAACTGTGTTGTAATTTGGATACAAGCCAAGATGTTAATTTTAATTCTAGTATGGGGCATTGGCAAACTTTGTTGTATCAGAATCGGTTCATTTCTAGCTTCTAGCTTTTCCAGGTGCTATTTTTCTGAGTCAACCTTGTTGTTCTTTAAATCTGTAATAAAAGATTTTCCTCCCTAAGGACATTAGTTTTCTCTTAATAGTTTTCTAGTACTAGTTATGAACAGTCAGATTTGTTGAATTCAGTTTCACACATGCTACTGATGGATTTGAGCTGATTGTCTTTGTCTTTGACTTTGTCTTTATAAGGCATAGGAGCCTCAAATCTCAAATAGAGATCCTTGGCAAGGGCTATTTTTGTTGAAGTACTGGCTTTGTGATAAGTGTGATTTAATGGTAGTAGAGTTTCACCGTTTCAAATGTTGAAATTTGACTTTATATTCCCAGGCGCGTTTTTTTTTTTCTCCCCAAGAGCTTACGCTAGAGAAATGCATACAACTGCATGATACTCAAGATTTTTTTTTTGGCTACAAATACCTGAACATTTAAATAAAACAAAAAACTGCAGATGATGGAAATCTGAAACAAAAACAGAAATTGCTGGAGGAACTCAGCAGGTCTGGCAGCATCTGTGGAGAGAAGGGTCACTGAAACGTTAACTCTAATTTTATATCTGCAATATTTAAAGGAACTCTGTGCTTAACTTTGTAAAGAATGTCAATGTTGAGCAGTCTCCTCAAGGTGACCAGCAGACAGCTTTAATCACAGTGGCACCTCATTTCATAGCCTTGAAGATTATGTTCAGCCTTTACACACTCAGTTCAAAAATGCCACCAATTCTCTTATCAAGTTGCTTGATTGACTGACTGTGTCTACCAATTCACCAGCAGTTGTCAGCCAAGAGGCAGTGTATTTTTTTTCATGTCAAATGTATGTATCAGTATAAAGTGGTAAATGCCAGGATTCCTGGAAGTGTAGGGCATGTTAGATGGCATGAATATAGCCATTTGGCTATCAAATCCTGACTCTTCTGTCCCCAGCACCTGTTTCTTTTCAAGCTTTGCCACCATGTCATACTCACTGTTCACATTTTCCAGGTAACCATGTTGGTTAGATGGATTTAGGGTTCCCTATCGTGCTATCTTTCTCAGGGCTTCTGACTGCAGTGTTTATATACCACTGAGCAAAGATACGAAAAAGCTGAATTGTAGAAAGACCACTCAAGACATCCCTTCAAATATAATGTGTATTTCATGCTACTAGGTAGTGTCTTTATGGCTTTGAGTATCCTCGAGAAGGGAAAAATGAAAGGGTGACGTATGTAATTGTGGGATTGCATTAATTCTGAATTCAAGAGAGCTTCTGTTTAATTTTTTTTCCCACTCCTATTGCCCAAAAATCATTTCAAAGATTTCTGATTGGTGAATCATTTTGTAGTTAGTGTATGTTTTGAATTTTAAGCCATCTTGTGCAAACTAGTAGAAGTACATTGGCCACATCAGATTTGCACCCATCTTGCATGCCATCTATATGGTAGTCATTAACCGTACAGCTAGATTATTGAAATGATTTAATAAGTTAAGCACATGGAATATGTATATAGCAGGGAAATCTATTTGACTTGGCGTGTTGCTGTGATTTTGGGCTTAAGATACAATGTTACAGCTGGAGGTCTGTGTACATGTTTGGCGTGGTTGAGTTGTAAGTGTGGATTAACTTGATAAGTTGCACTATGTGGTGTGCTTCCAGAACATTTTCAGAATTCTTTTAATATGCACCATCTTCTCCTGGGTCTCTTTCTTGTCTTGAACTGTTGAGCCATCTTTTCAGATATTGATGGATCTCTGTATTTCCTTCTAAGCTTTCTTTTGATTTTTGAACTCTGCCAACTATGAAGTGTGAAGGCACTTTTATACCATTACTCTAACTTATTTGGCAGAATATGAGTTGATCTTCTCTTTGGACCTGCCTTCATCTCAACCTTTTGAACATTGTCACCTATTGAATGAAAGACTATTCAAACCATTATTTTGTTTGTTGGTGGCATGAAAATGGAGGCTGGTAATGAATGGATGCCTGTAAATATTGGAAAAGACCAGATGATCAACAACTTACCTAACGACTAGAATTTCCTTAGTATTCATAAAGGGATCCATCAAATTTCAGCTTTAGCACAGCTGACAGATTTTTTTTTTCCCCAAGAGGAAATAGTATGGATTCAGACTCTAATCCTCACATCAGCACAGTCGTAAGAGTTGCACTTTTGGAATACCATTATCTGGCTGAGGCATTTTCCAAAACATTGTCTGCCTCAGATGAAGTAAAATATCCCGTAACAATATTCCAAGGCAGGCAAGGAGATCTTCTTGCGTCTTGGCCAGTATTTATTCCTTGGTTTATATCATGGAAAACGAATGAACTCATTGTTGTTTCATGAGATCATGTTGCCATTTTGCCTTACATTACAAGAGACTATGCAGTGCGTGCTAAATTTTTGCGCTGTCCCTGCCCCATGAAAAGTGCTGTATAAGTATTAGTTGTTTTGTTCTTTCTATTTGTTACATGAACGGTAAAGAACCTACCTTTTATAATGATCTGTTTGGTTGACATTGATGTACCTTTCTTTTTAGGGTGACTGTTGAGTTCTTCCTCGTCATTACGCAACTGGGATTTTGCTCAGTTTATTTTGTTTTCCTTGCTGCTAACATGAAACAGGTGAGCTATGAGTGAACAGTTAAAATGAAGTCCAACAACTGAAGTTGAAAGAGTTGATTTACTCTGTGTGAAAGCTGAAGACAACTCTTAAGTCATCTTCCAGTTACAAGTTACACAACTTTTTTACTGCTTAGAATGTCAAACTGGTTTGTTACATTTTAAACTTCAGAACTGCCGCTGATGTTTAAGCAGACTATAGAAAGACAGTAATTGTAAAAGAAGAGAGGTTAACCTAAAATTGATGCATATAATAGGTATAATTTGAATCATTTTATTACCTTTTCATTATTTTCTGACCGGAAGCCCCGCGTGACAAAGTAGCATGCACA
>NC_063337.1:61594375-61628709 GCF_021869965.1 Rhincodon typus | reverse complement strand
CACCACTTCCCCAGGAAGTTCATTCCACATGCAACCACCCACTGTGGGAAAAAATTTGCTTCTCATGTCTTTCTTAAATCTGTCTCCTCTCACCTTTTAAAAATGTGTCCCCTTGTCTTGAAATCCCCCATCCTAGGAAAAAGACAACTACCATTAATTCTCTATCTATACCTCTCATTATTTTATAAACTTCTATCAGGTCGCCCCTCAATCTCCTACACTCTAGTGGAAAAATGCAGCCTTTCTTTATAACTCAACTTCCATATCCGGCAACATCCTGGTAAATCTCTTCTGAACCCCTTCCAGTTTAATAATATCCTTCCTATAAATGGGCGACCAGAATTGGACACAGTATTTCAGAAGAGGCTTCACCAGTGTCCTGTACAACCTCAACATGACTTCCCAGTTTCTGTACTCGCAGAAGTGAGCAGTGAAGGCAAGCGTGCTAATTGCCTTTTTAACCACTCTGTCTATATGTGACGCAAACTTCAAAGAATTATTTACCTGCACTCTTAGGTGCCTCTGTTCTACAACACTACCCAAGGCTCAGCCATTAATTGCATAAGCGCTATCCTCCTTTGTTGTACCAAATGCAATATCTCACATTTATCCAGATTGGACTCTATCTTCCATTTTTCAGGCCATTGACTCATTTCATAACGATCCCTTTTATAATCTTAGAAAATCTTCTTCACTCACTATTTTGGTGTCATCCGCAAACTTCCTAACTGTGCCTTGTACATTCTCATCCAAATCATTTATATAAATGACAAACAAGAGGACCCAGAACCAATCCCTGTGGAACACCACTGGTCACAGGCCTCCAATACAAAAAGCAACCCTCTACCATTACTCTGTCTCCTGCTGTGAAGCCAATTATGTGTCCAATTGGGAAGCTCATCCTGAATCCCATGTGACCTAACTTTACTAATGAGTCTACCATGTGGAACTTTGTCAAACACTTTAATAAAATCCAAATAAACAATCCAAGTGTAAGGATTCTCACATATGCTGAATGTATTGCACTGAAGTCTCTGATATGATGTGTGTAAATCTCTCAACACGTCTTTTTTTTTTAAAAGAAAAAGATCTTGATTTGCCCTAAAAAGGCTTAGGCTGTTTCTTAGTATTGTTATGATTATAGAATCATAGAATCCCTACAGTGTGGAAACAGACCATTCAGCCCAACAATTCCACACCGACCCTCAGAGCATCCCACCCACACCCACCCTCCTACCAGTAACCCTGCATTTCCCATGGCTAATCCACCTAACCTGCACATCATTGGACTGTGGGAGGAAACTGGAGCACCATGGGGAAATCCTGCACAGACACTGGGAGAATGTGCTGACTCCACACAGTTGCCCGAAGTGGAACTGAACCCGGGTCCTTGGCACTGAGGCAGCACTACTAACCACTGTGCCACCAATTATATTTTCTTAAGCATTAAAAACAATCTTTGCATGCTTAGGTATGGAACAAGGCCAACAGCGGTTTGACACAAGTATTGTCTGAATGGTCCAACAACCTTTTGCACACTAGACATTGCTTATTGAAAGCAAAATTACAATTGTTTTGTTATGTATTATATCTAATAGAATCAAATAACACACTGATAATAGCAGATTATGCTGTAAAAGTTCAAGTTTTTTTAAGTTAACTAACTTAGAACACTCTCCATTTTAAGTGTCCATTACAGGCACAAAGCTGATGCCTGCACTGTCATTGTAGATTATCCTGGAGTTTACCTTTACCTGCAGGCTCTGGCTTGTTAACAAAAATGTCATTATTTGGATTTGAGTGTTTTTCAGGGTCTAGTTTTCTTCCCTGTCTTTCCTTTTTTTGGTAAATACCCTTATTTTTGAAGGACTGAAACGATTACAGGAATTGATTGAGGAATGTCTGCTTATTAGTCGATTATTTTAATATAGTGAAGATAATCTACAAAAGCTTATACAGTACAGAGGAATTCCAGCATTCTAACCTGCTCTACTTTTGTGTTTCCTAGATTGCCATTTCCCAAGTTTTGCCATTTCAAGGATAAAAGATGAGGCCAAAATGTATGACATGAATGGGGCACAGAATTTGAATAAAATAAAATTATCCCTCATTATCTTAATTCCATTCTCTTCTCGTCCAAACTTGGTTTGGATGCATTCTGCGATGTTAGGATATTGAATGGAGAAGTTTTAAAGAAAAACAAATTGATGACTTAGATCCATAGAGTCAAGGAGCACGGAAACAGATCCTTTGGTCCAACTCATCCACATTCCAATCTGATCCAGTCCCATTTGCCAGTTTTTGGCCTATCTCCCTCTAAACGCCTCTTAGTCATATACCCATCATGGTCCCTTTTTAATGTTGTAATTGTACCCACCTCCACCACTTTCTCTGGCAGCTCATTCCATACATGCACCACCCTCTGCATGAAAAAGTTACCCTCAAGTCCTTTTTAAATCCTTCCCCTCTCATCTTAAACCTTCTAGTTTTGGACTCCCCTACCCTGGGGAAAATACCTTGGCTATTCATCCTATCCATGCACCTCATGATTTTATAAAACTCTTATCAGGTTTTATAACTGATAAAACCTGTTATCAGTTTTTATAACAGGCTCTAATGCTCCAGGGGGAAAAAATCCCCAGCCTATTCAGCCTCTCCCTATAACTCAAATTCTCCAGTCCAGGCAGCATCCTTGTAAATCTTTTCTGTACCCTCTCAAGTTAAACAACATCTTTCTTATAGAATGGTGACCAGAAATGTACGCGGTGTAATAAAAGTGACCTCACCAATCTCCTTGACAGGATATATAGCTATATAGCTGCAATATGACATCCCAACTTCATACTCAACATTCTGACCAATGAAGGCAAGTGTGCCAAACACCACCTTTACCCTGTCTACCAATGACTTCACTTTCAAGGAGCTATCCCTTGGATCCCTTTGTTCAGCAACACTCCCCAGGGTCCTACCATTAACTGTAAAAGTCCTCTGGTTTACGTTAGCAAAATGCAACACCTCAGTTACTTAAATTAAACTTCATCTGCCACTCCTCAGTCCATTAGCCCATCTGACCAACGTCCCATTGTACACTGAGATAATCATCTTCACTGTCCATGAAACCATCTATTTTGCTGTCATCTGCAAGCTCACTAACAATGCCTCCTATATTCATATCCAAGTGGTTTATGTAAATGAAGCAAAACAATGGACCCAGCATGAATCTTTGTGGCACATCGCTGGTTACAAGCCTCTAGTCCAGAAAGCAACCATCTATCACCACCTTTTATTTTCTACCTTCAAGCCAACAAATTTGAACTTGAACTTGTTGGAAAATAATCACTTGCGAAAAGTAACACAGAATATTTATAGAGATAATCATAGAGTCATACATCATGGAAACAAACCCTTTGGTCCAACCAGTTCATGCTGAACATAATCGCAACTAAACTAGTCCCACTGCCTGCTCCTGGCCCAAATCCCTCCAAACCTTTCCTATTTGTATATCTATCCAATTGTCTTTTAAACGTTGTAATTTTATCTGCATCCACTACTTCTTCAGGAAGTTCATTCAAAAATTTCATCTTGTGTCTTTTTTAAATCTCTCTCCTCTCACCTTTAAAATGTGCTCCCTAGTCTTGAAATTCCTCATCCTAGGGAAAAGACAACTACCATCAACTCTAACTATACCTTTTCATTATTTTATAAACTTCTATCAGGTCACCACTCAACCTCCTATGCTCCAGTGGAAAAAGTCCCAGCCTTTTCTTATAACTCAAACCTTCCATACATGGCAGCATCCTGGTAAATCTCTTCTGAACCCTCTCCAGCTTGATAATATCCTTCCTATAACTGGGTGACCAGAACTGGACACAATATTCCAGAAGAGGCCTCACCTATGTCATGTACAACCTCCACATAATGCCCCAACTCCTATACTCAAAGGACTGAGCAATAAAGGCAAGCATGCCAGATGCCGCCTTAACCATCCTGTCTATAACTGATGCAAACTTGAAAGAATTATGTACCTGTACCCTTGGGTCCCTCTGCTCTACAATTCTGCCCAGGGCACTACCATTAATTGTATAGACCCTACCCTTCTTTGTTGTACTGAAATGCAATACCTTGCATTTATCCAGATTGAACTTCATCTGCTACAAAAGATAAGAGCAGGAGGAGGCTATTCGACCCTTTTGAGCTAACACCGCCATTCAGCATGATCATGGCTGATCATCCAACTCAATAGCCTAATCCTGCTTTCTCCCCATAACCCTTGATCCAGTTCGCCTGTAGGGCTATATCTAGCCACCTCTTGAATACATTCAATGTTTTGGCATCAACTACTTCCTGAGGTAATGAATCCCACAGGCTCACCACGCTTTTTTTGGGTGAAAAAATGTCTCCTCATTTCCATCCTAAAAGGTCTACCCCGAATCCTCAGGCTGTGACCCCTGGTTCTGGAGACGCCCACCATCGGAAACATCCTCCCTGCATCTATCCTGTGTAGTCCTGTTAGAATTTTACAACTGAGACTAACCACCACCCCACCCCCTGCCCCCCACACATTTGTATGAACTCCTGCGGAAAATATTCTTAATCTTGTCAATCTCTCCTCCTGTGTCAGTCCCGCCATCCCCGAAATCCGCCTGCTAAACCTTCACTGCACTCCCTTTCCAGAGGAAGGATGCTCTTGCTCTCAAGGAGATCAAAACTGCATACAATATTCTAGGCATGGCCTGACCAAGGCCCTGTGTAACTGCACATCCCTGCTGCTGTACTCAACCTCTTGCAATAAAGGCCAACATACCATTTGCCTTCTTTACCGCCTGCTGCACCTGCATGCTTACTTTCACAACTGGTGCAAAAGGACACCCAGGTCCTGCTGCACGTTCCCCTCTCCCAATTTACAGCCATTCAGGTACTAATATGCCGCCTTATTTTTGCTTCCAAAGTGAATAACCTTGCATTTATCCAAATTATACTATATCTGCCATTGATTTGCCAACTCGCCCAACCTGTCCAGATCATGCTGAAGAATCTCTGCATCCTCATTTCACCCTCCCTCCCAACTTGGTATCATCTGCAAACTTGGAGATGTTACGTTTTGTTCCCTCATCCAAATCATTAATCTATATTGTGAATAGCTGGGGTCCTAGCACTGATCCCTGTGGCACCCCACTAGTTAATGCCTGCCAATTTGAAATGGACCCATTAATTTCTAAGTTGTTTCCTCTCTGCCAAACAGTTTTCTATCCATCTCCGTATACTTCCTCCAATCCCATGTGCTTTAATCTTGCACAGTAATCTCTTATGTGGGACTTTTTGACACAGACTTTTTGAAGTTCCAAATGTACCAGATCGACTGGCTCCCCCTTTGTCATCTCTATTAGGTACACCTTCATAGACTTCCAACAGATTTGTCAAACATGATTTCCCCTTCATAAATCCATGCTGACTCGGCCTGATCCTCCCACTGCTTTCTAAATTCTCTGCTATAAAGTCCTTGATAATGGATTCAAGAATTTTCCCCACTACCGATGTTAGACTTGCTGGTCTATAATTCCCTGTGTTGTTTTTTTTTCTCTGCCTCCCTTTTTGAATATTGGAGTGACATTAGCTAGCCTCCAATCCACAGGAAGTGTACCAGAGTCCACAGAATCCTGGAAGATGACCACCCCTGCATTTACTATTTCTAGAGCCACTTCCTCAAGTACTCTGGGATGTAGATTATCAGACCCTGGGGATTTATCTGTCTTCAGTCCCATCAATTTTCCCTGCATTTTCCACTAACATTGATCTGCCTCAATTGTTCCCCCTCACTAAATCTTGCATTCTCTAACATTTCTGGTATCTGATTTGTGTCCTGTTTTGTGAAGACAGAACCAAAGTATACATTCAGTTCCTCACGTATTTCTTTGTCCCCTATTATACATTGCCCCATTTCTGTCTGTAGGGGACCTACACTTGTCTTCACCAATCTCATTCTCTTCACGTACCTATAGAAACTCTTAGTATCAGTCTTTGTGTTCTCTGCAAGCTTACTTTTGTACGGTATTTTCCCCTTCTTAATGAATCCCTTGGTCCTCCTTTGCTGAATTCTAAACTGCCCCCAATCCTCAGATATATTATTTTTCTTGGCCAATATGTATGCTTCTTCTTTAGATCGGATACTATCTCTAATTTCCTTTGAAAGCCATGGATTGGCCCTCTTACCCATTTTGCTTTTGTACCAGATAGGAATAAACAGTTGTTGCAGTTCCCTCCTGTGTTCCTTGAATGTTTGCCACTGCCTATCTACTGTCATCCCTTTAGGTAACTCTCCCCAATCTATCAAGGCCAACTCATGTCTCATATCTTCATAGTTTCCTTTATTAAGATTCAGCATCCTAGTCTCCGAATCAGCTACCGCGCTCTCCATCTTGATGAAAATTTCTACATGTTATGGTCAGTCATCCCCAACGAGTCTCGCACAGCTAGATTCCCTTCTCTTTACACAGTACCCAGTTTAAGAAGGCCTGCTCTCTAATTGATTCCTCCACATATTGGTCAAGGAAACCATCCTGTATACACTCCAGGAATTCCTCCT
Source organism: Rhincodon typus (assembly GCF_021869965.1). Classification (NCBI taxonomy): domain Eukaryota; kingdom Metazoa; phylum Chordata; class Chondrichthyes; order Orectolobiformes; family Rhincodontidae; genus Rhincodon; species Rhincodon typus. The sequence goes on along the minus strand of NC_063337.1, from coordinate 61,622,126 downwards.
CTATGGCATTGTGGCTAATTTGATTTGCCTAATCTATGTGCACATTAAAACACCCTTGATCACCTTATCATGTATTCCCTTATCACATGCATCTCTAATTTCCTGTTTAATGCCATTCCCAACATCACTACTGCAGTTTGGGTGTTTATATGTGACACCCACTAATCTGTTTTGCCCATTGTTATTTCTCATCTCTACCCATACAGACTCCACATTGTCAGAACGAATATCCTTTCTTACTATTGTGTTAATTTCCCTTTTAACCAGCAATACCACTCCACCACCTTTTCCTGTTTGCCCGTCCTTCCTAAATACTAAATACATTGGGACATTCAGTTCTCATCCCTGTTCACCCTGCAGCCATGTCTCCGTAATCCCAATTATATTGTACCCTGTTTACATCATCCACTTTATTGCTGATGCTCTGTGCATTAAGGCACAAAGTCTTTAAGCTCGTGTTTTTAATATTATTTGTCTCGCTCTTATTTTTCTCAATATCCCTGTTTGAATATTGTCCTTGGTTTCTCTGCCTTTCACTTAATCATTTTTCTACCTTTTTTTGTTTTTGTTCTTGCTCCCTCCTCCTCTGACTTCTTACATAGGTTCCCATCCCCCTGCCATATTAATTTAACCCCCACCCTGCAGCTGCTCTCTCAAACATTCTCCCTAGGACATCAAGCCCAGTCCTGCCCAGGTGTAACCCGTTCAATTTGTACAGGTTCCACGTCCCCCAGAACCTGTTCCAATGCCTCAGGAATCTGAACCCCACCCCCGACACCATCTTTTCAGCCATGTATTCATCCGAAATATCCTGCCATTTCTACTCTGACTAGCACGTGGCACCAGTAGTAATCCTGAGATCACTACCTTTTGAGGTCCAATTTCTTAACTTTCTTCCTAGCTTCCTGTATTCTGCTTTTAGGATCTCATCCCTTTTTCTTACCTATGTCGTTTTGTACTGATGTGTACCAAGACCACTGGCTGTTCACTCTCCCCCACCAGAATGTCCTGTACCTGCTCCGAGACATCTTTGACCCTAGCACCAGGGTTGCAACATAACATCCTGGAGTCTCATTTCCGGCCACAGAAATGCCTGTCTATTCCCTTTTACAGTTGAGTCCCCTATAACTATTGCCCTGGAATACTTTTTTACCCCTCCCCTCTGCAGCAGAATTAACCATGGTGCAACGAGTTTGGCTGCTGCTGCTGCTTTCCCCTAAGGTCATTCCCCTCAACAGAATCCAAAACGGTATGTCTGTTTTGCAGAGGAATGGCCACTGGCAATTCCTGCACTAAGTGCCTATCTCTCTCGCTCTGAGGAAAGGTCACCGGACCCGAAACGTTAACTCTCATTTCTGTTTCCCACCGATGCTGCTGAGCTTTTCCAGCAACTTCTGTTTTTGTTCCTGATTTACAGCATCCGCAGCTCTTTTGGCTTTTATCTCTCTTGCTCTGTCTAGTGGCCACCTATTCCTGCCTGCAGAGTTTGAGCCTGCTGTGAGACCAATGAGATCACCTTTCAATACATGCTATCCATGGTGTTCTCTGCCTTGCGGATGCTCCACAGTGTCCCCAGCTGCCACTGCAGCTCTGAAACTCAAGCTTCCAGGAATTGTAGCTGGAGACACTTCTTACACACACAAGTGCTGACCTGGGGAACTGGAACTGTCCCCGGCCTGCCACATGGAGCAAGAGGAGCAAACCAAGACTTTGAATTCACCTGCCATGGTTTACCTCTTTTAATTAAACCTTGGCGAGGCTAATTTGATCAAGATCCCGTTGTAATCTTAGAAAACCTTTACTGTCTACTATACCACCAATTTTGGTGTCATCCGCAAACTTACTAACCATGCCTTCCATATTCTCATCCAAATCCTTTATATAAATGACAAACAAAAGAGGACCATGAACTGATCCCTGTGGAACACTGCTGGTAACAGGCCTCCGGTCCAAAAAGCAACCCTCCACCACCACTATCTGTCTCTTGCCGTTGCCAATTATGTTTCCAATTGGCAAGTGCACTCTGAATCCTATGTGACCTAACTTTACTAATTAGTCTATTATATAGAACCTTGTCAAAGGCTTTACTAACATCCAAATGAGCAACGTCTACTGCTCTGCCATCACCAATCTTTTTGGTAACTTCCTCAAAAAATTTAATCAAATTTGTGAGACACGATGAGATAGTACAACATGTAATTTGAATGCTGAAAATAGCTTCTCATTTTGCCAAATGTTGAAAGCTGGAACGCATGGATTTTATAAACAGTTTGTGCTTTTGGTTGGAGTTGCAGTCTGCTGAAATTTTCCTATGTTTTTCACCAATTATTCCCCAAATGTGGGGCTAGTCTGAAATTTTCCCATCTGTTCTTGAATATATCTGCTGAGAGATTTTAAGACAGTAACTTGGATATCACACAGAATGAAATATTTTACTGTTTTAAACTTTTCATTCTGAAGCCCTCTTGTCCTGTACTTTAATCAATTTATTGAAACAACAGGAAGGTTTTTCTCTTTTATTGAATTAAACAAGTGTCATGTGTCAATGAAACTACAGGAAACTATAGGTCAGTAAACCTAAACTATTGGATGCAATTCTGAGGAACGGAATTAATCTGCATTTGGAGAGGCCTGGATTAATTAAGAACAGTCAGCATGGTTTTTGTTAAGGGGAGGTTGTGTCTGACCAATTTGATTGAATTTTTCTAATGGATGACTGGGTATGTAAACAAGTGCAATGGATTTAGCATAATCTACTTGGACTTCAACAAAGCATTTGAAAAGGTCCTGACTGGGAGACTGATGGCGAAGGTAAGAGCCTATGGGATCCAAGACTGAGTGGCATGAAACAATGGCTGATGGTTGAGGGAAATTTTTGACTGGAAACCTATGTCCAGAGTGTTCTGCAGGGATCATTATTGAGGCCCTTGCTTTTTGTGGCATATATAAATGAAATACACTTGAATGGAGGAGGGTTGGTCAGTATATTCGTGGATAATAAAGAAATTCATTGAGACGGTAAAGAGTGAGGAGGATAGCCTTAGATGTGTGAGGATATTGACGGGCTGGTCGGTGGCAAATAGGTTTCAGTTCCATGAGATGATGCACTTGTTTGACAAGTGAAGCAAGGGAATGCATGTTGAACAGTAGGACCCTGGGAAAGCACTGAGGATCAGAGGGCCCTTGTGTACAGAGGAGATTTACCAGGATGTTTGATGACCTAGTGCTATTATCATTTGTCTATTAATCCAGACACCTATTCAGTGTTTTGGGGACAGGAGTTCAAATCTTGTCATGGCAGATGTTGGAATTTCAATTGAATACAATTCTGAAATTCATAGTTTAATGGTTACAATGAAACTGTTGTCAATTGTCAGGGAGGCGGAAAAAAAAATCTGATTCACTAACGTTCTTTACAGAAGCAACCTGCTGTCATTACCTGCTCTGGCCTACATGTGACTCCAGATTCACAACAATGTGGTGGCTCTTAACTGCCCTCTGGCAATTAAAGATGGGCAATAAGTGCTGGCCTGGCCAGTGATGCCACCTAAAAAAAAAAACAAAAGTTGCCTGGGTTTGAGCGTTATGGTTGTGAAGTGTGATTGGATGGACTGGATTTGTTTCCTTGGAGAAGTGAAATCTGAGGGTGTATGTGATTGGGATGTATATTAGGGGCATAGATAGGGTAGATAAGAAGGAACTTTCCCCCTGGTGGAGGGATCACTGGCCTGAGGGCATATGTTTAACCTAAGAGGCAAGAGATTTAGAGGAGATGTTAGGAATTTTTTTTCCCACCCAGTGTGGTGGATGTCTGGAACTCTCTGTCTGTACAGATGGTAAAGGCAGCAACCCCCATAACGCTTAAGAATTATTGAGAAGTGCACTTGTGATGCCAAGGCATACAAAGCTGTGGTTCAGTGCTAGTAAATGGAACTAGAACAGTTAAGTGGTTGTTTTTGACTGGCGCAGACTCGATGAGCCAAAGGGCCTATTCACTGCTGTTGACTGATTCTACAACTATAATTTCGTTGCACCACAGATGACCTTTGACTTTGTACATTCACTGTTGTGATTGTTGCAGAGTGTCATGATGACCCTCTAATACAGCCTCTCTCGACTCTCTGATAGGAACTGCCGATGCTGGAGAATCTGAGATAATAAGGTGTAGAGCTGGATGAACACAGCAGGCCAAGCAGCGTCAGAGGAGTAGGAAAGCTGACGTTTTGTGTCTGGATCCTTCTTCAGAAATGGGGGAAGGGAAGGGGATTCTGAAATAAATAGAGAGGGGAAGGTGGATGGAAGATGGATAAAGGAACAGATAAGTGGAGAGGAGACCTCCAGAAAGACTTTGGTGGATCTCTTTCCCACTGCAACCTTCCTGTACCTGTCCGTCTCCTCTCCACCTATCTGCTCCTTCTTATCCATCTTCTATCCACCTCCCCCTCTTTCTCTATTTATTTCAGCATCCCCTTCCCCTTCCCCTTCCCCTCCCCCATTTCTGAATAGGGTCTAGACCTGAAACATCAGCTTTCCTGCTCCTCTGCTGCTTGGCCTGTTGTCTTCATTCAGCTCTACACCTTGTTATCTCATCTCATGACTCTCCTAATGTGTTGATAAATAACATGATTTTCCTCACATTAGCACCTTGGCTTCTTATCTTGAAATGATGTTGCCTAGCTTTAAAATAAGTGGTTAGTTTCATGAATGATTGAAAGAAGTATTGCATTATCAATATGCCTGTTTATCTTTCTTAAAGCTTGAAGATAAATTTTAATTGGCTTTTACGTGCACGTGGAAGCAAAGGTTAAATATGGGATGGTACAGCAATGTCTTTGTAACTAGTGTGGACTGGAGCTTAGGAAGTTAAGGGGTGACCTTGTAGAGGTTTATAAAATCATGAGTGGCATAGATAAGGTGAATAGCAAAGATGTTTTCACTAGGGCAGGGAAGGTCAAAACTAGGGGGCATATTTTTGATGTGCAAGGAGAAAGATTTTAAAAGGGATCTGAGGGGCAGCATTTTCACAAAGGGTGATTTCATATGTGGAATGACTGCCAGAAGAAGTGGTAGATGCAGGTAGAGTTAAAACATTTAAAAGACATTTGGAATGTACATGAATAGTAAAGGTTTAAAGGGATATGTACCAAGTGCAGGCAAATAAGACTAGTTTAGTTTGGGAAACTTGGTCGGCATGGACAAGTTGGACTGAAGAGTCTGTTTCTGTGTTGTAGAATTCTGTGACTATATTTAACATTAATTACAGATGGAGCAGTGGATGTGAAAGCTCTGGAAGTAGTTGAGAACAGTTTAGGTGCTGTGATGTTGAATTTCATTCTATATGGAAGACTGTTTGAATTTAGTTCAGCCAAATGATCTGTTCATCATTAGCTATTGTTACAATGGAAATTGGAGGGATGTGCTGTTTCGTGTTTCCCATTCCGTTTCCACCATTAAACTTAACCAAGTTGCTCATAAAGAAATTACATAATTTTGGACGGTGACAGGCTCAGTATTTTTTTAAAAAAAAGCCAGGTTTCTTTAATCAAGAACGAATAACTGGTTTATTACGAAAATAAGCTTATTTAATAATACGCATGGTATCGGCATTTGGATTTTGCAAATATTTACACTTATTTAAAGAACAAACAACCTTGTGATGTATGTTTATAATTTAGCATCCAAGTTCCCACATAATAATAAAGCAGAGGTAAATAGATTTTTGCTTAGAAAGTTGTCCTTTGTTTTAAAAATTCAAGTTGTATAGGTCAACATAATCTTTTAAAAATGATATTCATATCACCATAATTACACTTAAAAGGAATAAGAAAAATTGGTTCCATTGTTATTCTAATTCTTATCACTTGTTTGATTCAAGATACAGACAAATTGATCAAACGTCTAAATAAACTGAGAGGGACAATTGATTCTCTGGATCAAGCTTGAGAAACATCAAGTTAATTGGACAAAATATGTAAGTGGCAGAATAATAGCAAAATAATACCATTATCTTTGTAGTGTTGCATGTATGGGAAGAAAAATGGGGAAAGTAGCGGGGGCAGACTTACTCCCTCATGTCTCCTGAAGTGTCTAAGGATGAAATGGAGCGAGAGTGTTCTTGGAGGCTCATGCCAAGAAATAAGATGTTGAACTATGTAGTCAAAAAGATACAGTAAGGTCAGAAGAACCTATGCCAAAACTGTGTTCTGGTTGGATCGAGTAATGCACAGTGACAATGCTGCTTCTTGCACCATTGATCCACTATTTAATTAAATTCTGATACCTAAGCATTTTCCTGTGTCATTCCAACATATCATTGAATTTGAACTGATTTTATCAAATGCAGTTTAAAAAATGACTGTCCAAGTCTCCACATAACTGAATATAGCGGGGAAAAAGACATGGAGCTGGGACAGATGATGACCACGCTGGACTGTACGTTGCTAGCATGGAATTTATCGCTTGCTACAGCAAGCGAAGCAATGCAGTCACATAGAGAGGAAGTCTGTTGCACAGGCCTAGAATAGCAGGACAGCAATAAGGATTAGACAGTAAAACAAAAAATACTTATGTAATCAATTTAAGTCTGAGTGGGACTTAAATGTCTGAATACACTGGCAACAATGAAATTAAGCATGAGGGTTGCACCGATGGCCAGAGTCCGAGAAATGACTTTTTATTTTTATTTTTATTTTTTGTTTGCGGCAGTGTCGGAGAGACAGTAAATCTTTGTAGGACTTCAAGTCCTACAATGATGTGATCCTCTCCTTGGCCCACTGTCTACAGCTGTTTGGCCAGGCCCAGGACACACCAACAGGGCGGTTTTCTGACTTGCCTGCACCCCTCCGTACTGGATGCCCAAAGATGAGGAGCATCAGGCTGAAGTGCAACCAAAAGCCCAGGAAAAGATTTTTCAAATGATTAACAAGGGGGACAATTGCCCAAAAACACTGTTAAATCATCTGTGTTTCTGAATAGATTAATTTATATGCAAACCCTGTCAGAGACAGTGCAGTGACACTCAAAATTTGGTCTAGTAGGTCTTTCTACACCAGTCCCATCTGTTTCCCCATTATATCAACCCAATCAATCAATTAATTAATCCCATTCAGTTGATTAAATGCTTACTTAAAAAGCAGTCACTCATCAAAACAATACGGTTGTCCTGATGCAAATGACTTTTCAGGACCTTTCCATGATGTTGAAACCTGGTGCCTGGAATCCTCTGAGCTAGAACTCAACTCTGTTAGAACAAGAGGCATGAAATATTAATGTAATTCAAACCTCATGTAGCTCCTGGCTTCCTGTAAAATGAAGGGACTATGAATTGTGTATAACTGATCCAATTCCTCTGCCTACCCCACGGACCTGGTGGGCGGCACGGTGGCTCAGTGGTTAGCACTGCTGTCTCACAGTGCCAGGGACCCAGATTTGATTCCACCCTCTGGTGATTGTCTGTGTGGAGTTTGCATGTTCTCCCCGGGTGCTCCGGTATCCTCCCAGGTGCTCCGGTTTCCTCCCACAGGCCAAAGATGTGCAGGCTAGGTGGATTGGCCATGCTAAATTGCCCATAGTGTTCAGGGATGTGTAGTTTAGTTGGGTTATAGGGGGATTGGTCTGGGGGGGGATGCTCTGATGGTCGGTGTGGACTTGTTGGGCTGAAGGGCCTGTTTCCACACTATTGGGATTCTATGATCTATGATAACAAGAGATAGAAAATTAGAAAGAAGAAGATAGGGGTAGGCCATGTGACCCATGAACCTGCTCTGACATTGAATGTGATAATGGCTGATCATTGAGCTCAATATCCAAATCCTGCCCTCTCCCATATCCCCTCTTGAAATATCTACCTTCTTGAGAACACACAATGTTTTGGCCTCAACCACTTCCTGTGGTCGTGAATTCCATACCACTCGCTGAATGAAAAAATTTCTCCTCGTCTCAACCCCTAAAAGGTTGACCCTTTATCCTTAAACTGACCTTGCCGATCATTGGGAACATCTGTCGTGTACCTAACCTGTCAACAGCTTTTGCACTGGTGGTGTCTGCAATTTATCGTATGAGAGGTCACCAGAATGCAGTTGTCCATGGACAAGGAAAATATTCGTTGCGTCTTGCACCGCAGGCCAGAAGGAACTTTGAAGGAGAAGTTCTCTTGATTTGAGGTTAATGGAATTAGTAAGTTTCCATACAACTTTATTTGTTAATTAGTGCACTTATTGATGCCAATTATAGTCATGTTTTAATCTCTCAATTTTGCGCACCAAAATGATTTGTGTATATAATGTCTGACATGTATAGCATGTAGAATTATGACTTGTAAGCCTTGAAAGATTATATTCTATATTGTCCCTGTATGACTGAAAAGAATATACTTGCTGGTGGACCTTTTTTAGATGTTTTCAGGTTACCTGTTGATGATCATCTTAGGATGTTGCAGTTGTTTGTCGTCTGACATTTTTTTTTGTTGGATCTGTTCTGCTTAGTGTTGACTCGGATGTACGGAACTGATGTTGCAGTCTTGAATATTCTGGTGTTGCATCTGATAGGTTTATTGTCTCAAGGATCATAATGCATAGATTCATACACGCTAGTGAACCAATAATAGAAAGTTCATTAATTTCAATAATGTAAAAGATTTCCACTGACCATCTTGAGGAGCTGTATTGATATATAAGCTGAATAATGCCAGTTGTAAATAGTTAACATATCCTGTGTGGACTATAGCACAATGTGTCAGTTTCCTCTGTACATATTGCATAGGATGCATAATGTGATGGTATTTACACTCATCTGGTGTTGATTTAGGCAAAGAGTGCATGTTGTCCCTTCTTTTGGGATAAATCATTTGAATAGAAGTAAAGGCATCAGTTTTTCTGACAGCAGGTATGTGATGCATCATGTTTACCACATGTACTATCTAACAGGAAGTTGCAAGCTTTGTTGACATGTTTGTGCGGCATGAATGGAATTTTCAAAAGCTCTTTAGTATCATTTCTTGGTGGGCTGCTATTCACGTACTTCTGTAGAACATTCTGTTTACTTTGGATTTTTCTGGGTAATTGGATTTCTTGCACACTTGTAGAACATAGCTTGAATGTGTCACCAAATGCTGGATACTATTTCAGTGGGTGCGCTAAGCCACATAGACAATTTGTGAGTTGTACTGAGCCTGTTTAAATCTACTGTAGTTAGTCTAGGGTCAAGCCCTTGCAGATGGTGGTGTTGTGCTACAATTGCTTTGAACTTGCATCCTTCATCAATTAGAACATCAGTAGTAATTGATGGGTGAAATGACAATGTCCATTTCCGTAAATGTTAAGCTAAATTAGCTTCACTTAAATCACATTCTTTATTATTGTGTCATCACCTGCCTATCACTTGCTCCATCATTTCATTTGGCTGTTGCCAGTATGATATGAACTGAAGCCTTTGTGTCCTGTAATTGACTTTAACCTTCAGTTGATCTTCTTCTAACATTTGTAAATGTTTCTGGAATCTCTGATCGTTGACTCCTGGCCTCTGGCGATGACTCCCAGTCTGGTGTGGCAGCCTCCTGGCATGGCATGGCAAACTCCTGGCCTGACGTAGCGACCTCCTGTGGTGGACTCCTGGCATGGCATGGTAATTTCCCACCCTGGCATAGCAGTGTGGCTGCCTTGGCCTGGTGTGGCAGTCTGAAATGATCTCCCAGCCTCATGATTCTGAAGGTGAATTCTGGTGTGGTCTGGAGCCAAGGCCCGGTGCGGACTGGAGGCTAAGTGCCAGCGTGTTAAGGGTTGGAAAATGTTGTTATGAGCTTTTATTTCTGCAAAGCTGGACATTTTATTTCTCTACGCTTCCAGACCTTGTAACTAAAGAAGTTGTATCTAGGTACCTTTGCCACCTACCAGTGCCATCTTAGGTATAATGTACTCATTGAGTATATATGACAATGAAGCTAATTCATTTGTCTGTTCGTCTGTCTGTAGGTCCATCCATCATATTTTGGGTGGTTTTATTCTTATCTCTTCAGTGCCCAGAGTGAGAAGAAGTTTGACTATCAGTCTTTGTCAGCTACCTACTGATTGTTAAAGTAAAATTCTTGAACCTTTAATTGTAAGGAAATGTCTGTGTTGCTTCTATATATTGTCTTCTCGGCTGTTTTTATAATCACATCTTTATAAGTTACAAGCTTCCACCCGGAGGTTGAGTTTTCGCTTAAAAAGCGTGAGCTATGATGTCACATTTGTTATGAGAGCCAAGGTGTTGGAATCAACCTATGACCGAACATGGTCTTTTTAATACATAAAGTTTTTTCTTGGTGTCTTTTCCTCTGCTATTTACCCTAGAGTTGGTGCTGAGAGGATGGCACTAAACATATAAAACCATATCTGAGCCATTCTGGGCCTAATGTAAGCTGCCATTATTTGTTTTGAAAAGGAGCAATAGGGCTAGAGAACTCCCTGTGCTTAAGCACAGGCTTTCCATTTCAGTTGAGTAGTCCAGTATTGATGGAGTAATAACTTGAGCTTTGCACTCTGATAGGTTAATGGTTGAGTGTTAGGAAAATGATGTTTCCCAATTGTTGTGCTGCTATGACCACTTGAGCCTTCAGCATCCTCTTGCTGCCAATACCTGGCTGTCACGACTTGCTTTTAGTACACACTTACTACTACCATGATGAGCCTTTTGGTGTTCTGTATGCTACCTTGTGTAACAGAATTGAGTTCTTGTTGAGACACATCTTGAAATTCATTCATAACATTGCTGACATTGCTGAAATATTACAGCCATCATTTGGGTCTGAGCTTACTGATGGATATTGTACACATAAATAGCTGACTGAAGACATAACACTGACTCAAAGACAATAGAGAGACTGAAAATAGCTTTTTACCAGAATATCACATTGTGATGTTACATAACTGTTTTAAAGGTTCTGGCCTGTTTAGTCTGGAAACTATGCCATTATACATTTTAAGTAGTCTTGAATGACTACATATGCAGACTTGAGTGAAGTACAGACTTTGGTTTTTTGTCGTAGGTTACAAAATTGTTTTAGGTGGACAAATTATTTGCATTGAATCAGATAGGTAAGCTCTGGATCATGCTTACCAGTTTGAACATTGTCTGGAAAAGGGCCATCCAATGTTAAATCTATAAAACAGATTCTTGGTCTGTATGTTGCATTTTTGCTTCTTTATGTACTTTGGAGATAGTTGGACCTGTGTATGAAATCGCCTTATAGGGTTACCCCATAGTAAAACTTAGAATAACTCTGGTATCCTGCGGTTAATCTTTCACTAATGGTGTTTTTTTTTTGCAATGTACAGGTGTTAATCTTTAGTCCAACATTTATATAGTGAACCATCACAAGTCTGCACCTCCTAACTGTCACCCCACTTTCACCAGTATCTCTTTTTTTCATCTCACATGGATGTCACATGCTTTATACCCATGGCCATCAAATCCTGAACTGAGATTTGGAAGTAAAATTTCTGGCCCAGAGGTAGGGACGTTAGCACTGGGCCATTAGATTTTTCTGTGCACTCAAGTGAAAGTCAATCAGTTTTCTCCACCTATATATAATTAAGCACAATTGCTATGCAATTAATATTCTGAACTAGTTTTGATTGATTAAAATTGTCAGAGTTGTCTATCTTTACCCCAGTTGTCCAAAGTTCCTTTTGAGTCCCGGAAATTATGTAACTCCTGGTAACTGAGTAGAGCCAACTGTTTAGAAGAAGGTAGAACGATCACTGGATTTGTTGTTGTACACTTTTTTTATAGGTTTGTACTCCATTGCTTTCTGTGCTAGTGGAAATTGCGTTCAATTTTTTGTAGATGAATTCATAGTGGTATGTCACTTCTATGCATTATGATTTAAATTAAACAGATTGCTATAACTAGTGTATATGCATCATGCACTGCACCTGTTGAGCTTCCTATATCAGGCATTCATTTATTAAGTTCTTAATTATATGAAGTAGTATATGTGTAATGTTTGAACTCATCAATATATTAAACCCAAAATAATTTTTGAACCAATGGTTTATCTCTGCAGGTGGTGGAAGGATTTTTGAAGAATCATACGCGTTACAATGACTTGAACGTTACCAGCAGTCCAGCTGATGAGTGGAACGTTGATGCAAGGATATACATGCTCAGCTTGCTTCCTTTTTTGATCATCTTTGTTTTTATTCGTGATCTCAAGTACCTTGCAGTATTCTCTTTTTTGGCAAATCTCTCAATGGCTGCCAGTCTTGTTATCATCTATCAGTATATTATTAGGGTAAGTTTTTAACTTGAAGAAAAAATTACATACTATCAATTGGTTAAATTCTTTTCCTAATATTTCAGACATATATTCAGCATGTACTGTGATAATAGTCAAGCTCACTAGTAAAATGCTGTTGATTACAATTCTTGAATGCATTGTACAAATCTACCTGCAGAACCTTATCAAATTTTTGATAGTGAAGGGTGCTCCCTCAAGTTCTGGTGGCATGGTGGCTCAGTGGTTAGCACTGCTCCCTCACATCCATATTGTGGATATAATTATGGAGGTAAAAGTATGCTTTAAATTGAAAAGATGTATTTGATTGATTGACTTTATTGTCAGGTGTGGAGCTTTGTTTACGAGCGGTACAAGCAAATCATAGCAAGCAAAGGATGTACAGATCAAAAAGACTTGGAGGCATACAGGTTACATTATTTGAGGCTAGAGTCTATTCAACAGTCTGATAACAGCCAGAAAGAAGCTATTCCTGAACCTGCTAGTGCGTGTGTTTGGGCTTCTCTATCTCTTGCCTGATGGAAAAGGTTGTCGGAGGCCATTACCATGGTGCGATGGGTCTTTGTTGATGTAGGCTGCCTTTCCGCGACAGCAAGCCGTGTGAATAGAGACTGTGGATGGAAGGCTGGCTTCCATGATGGTCTGGGCTGTGCATACCACCTTCTGTAGTTCCTTATGGTCCTGGGCAGAACAGTTATGCACCCGGACAGTATGATTTCAATGGTGCATCTGTAAAAGTTGGTGAGGGACTTTATCGACATGTCAAATTTCTTGAGCTGCCCGAGGTCAAAGAGACGTTATTGTGCCTTCTTGACTGTCGCATTTATGTGTGAAGTCCAGGACAGGTTGTCAGTTATCGTCACTCTGAGGAACTTGATGCTGTTCACTCTCCCAACCTCAGCTCTGAATGTAGACGGGGACATGTTCTCCTCCTTTCTTTCTGAAGTCTATGATCAGTTCTTTAGTTTTGCTGATGTTAAGAGACGGATTGTTTTCATTGCACCATGTCACCAAGCCCTCTGTCCCTTCTGTATTTTGACTCGTTGTTGGATATCTGTCCCACTATGGTGGTGTCGTCACCAAACTTTTAGATCGCATTCATTCACAATTTGGCAATGTGTAGAGTGAGTACGGTAGGGGGGCGAGGACACATCCCTGGGGGGTTCCAGTGTTGAGCTTTATTGTGGAGGAGATGCTATTACCTATCCTCAAGGATTGTGGCCTATGGGTCAGAAAGCTGAGGATTCAGTTGCAGAGGGCAGAGCCAACACCAAGGCCACGCAGTTTTGAGATCAGTCTGGAGAGGATAACGCTGTAGTCAATGAGCAAGAGTCTGGCGTAGGTGTCTTTGTTGTCCGATGTTCCAGGGATGACTGCAGGGCTAGGGATACGGCATCCTCCGTGGATCTGTAATGTCGGTAGGCAAACTGTAGGGGATCGAGGCAGATGGGGAGACTGGATGTGGGCCATGACCAACTTCTCAAAGCACTTCATGATTATTGAAGTCAGAGCTATTGGGCATTAGTGATTACTGCACACTGCATGTGTTTTCTTGGGCACGGATGATGGGGTCTTCTTGAAGCAGGTGGGGACTTTGGCTTGTCGAAGGGAGAGGTTGAAGATGTCAGTGAATACCTCCACCAGTTCATCTACACACTATCTGAGTGCTCGGCTGGGGACACCATCTAGGCCCATCACTTTCCTTGTTGACTCTGAGGAAGACTGGTCTGACTTCTCTGAAGAACAGTTGAGTATGGGGCTGACCGGCAGGCATTGCCATCCTGGTTGTATTCTGTTCAAAGCGAGCATAGAAAGCATTGAGCGTGTCGGGGAGGGATGTGTCATTGTCCACTATCTTACGCTGTTTCATTTTGTATCCCGTAATGTTGTTTAGACCTTGCCGTACTTGGCAGGAGTCAGTTTGGTAGGTCTGGGCCTCTAACTTGGTCCGATACTGTCTCTTTGCCTCCCTCATGGATTTGAGAGGTCATATCTGGATTTTCTGTATTGGTCCGGGTCACCCGACTTGAATGCTGCATGTCTGGTTTCAGTAGGGAGTGAATTTCCTGGTTCATTCAAGGTTTATGGTTGGTACACAGTCCTCCATGCATTTGCTAATGAAGTCGGTGATGGTGGTGGCACACTCGTCTAGGATTTCTGCTGAACATGGTCCAGTCCACCGAATCCAAGCTGTCTCGGCCCAGCACTACGTCGTTTTGTGAAGGATTCACGGAATATTTAAAATAGTCTTTTTTAAATATTCAAAATTGAGATTGTTTACTTACTTTATCCTTGGACTAGCAATATCTTATATCTTGTAAAATGACTGAAGTTTAAAAATGTGCTGCCTGACTTATTCTGTATTTATTTGTACACCCTGTCCTTCTAATTCTGTAGTCTGTCATAGCATGCAAGCGTTGTTTCAAGTCCATCATGGGTGCATATGTCCTTTAACTGTAAAATCACAATCTGTTCTTTGATGTAAATACCAGGATTTTCATTTTAATTTATTTTGACCATCCATGGTAACTGTGACAAAAATAAACTTTCTCCTCTTCCCCTTCTCCTCTGTCTTTCTGCAGCCTTTGGCATAATTGACCACATTACCGTCCCTAGTCCCTCTTCATTGCCATTCAGCTGGGTCAGATTGTTCTCGGAAGCTATCTACTTGAAGTTAGAGAATCCTTTCCAATGGCTTCTCTTCTTGCTCCTGGACTGTGTCCTCTAGTGCCCCTTGAGATGTTGTCTGAAAGCATGCTGTTAATTTTCATTTAGTATGTTGACAACACCCAACTCAAAATAACACTCAGCTTTATGTCAGCATCACTTACCTTCTCTTGACTCATAGAATCCCTACAGTGTGGAAATAGGCCCTTTTGGCTCAACAAACCCACACCAAACCTCACTGTATTCCATCCAGACCCATCCCCCTAATCTACACATCCCTGAACACTATGGGCAATTTAGTATGGCTAGTCCACCTAGTCTGCACATCTTTGGACTGTGGGAGGAAACTGGAGCATCCGGAGAAAACCCACGCAGACGCTGGGAGAATGTGCAAACTCCACACACAGTCACCAGAGGGTGGAATCAAACCCAGGTCCCTGGCGCTGTGAGGCAGCAGTGCTAACCGCTGAGCCACCATGCCTCCACATTTTATTAAGTTAATAGACAAATAGTATTGCGTAAGCAGAAGTTTTCCATTAAATGTTGAGAATACTGAAACCATTTTTTTGGCGGGCTTGCTCCAAACTGCATTCCCTAGCTGCCATTCCTTTCCTTGGCAGCAACTTTAAGACTAAGCCAGTCTATTTGCAATTTTGCTATTATGTTTCATCCTGTGATTAACTTCTAGCATCAAACAGTGCCTTCGATAAGACTTCTATTACCACCTCCAAAACTTGGCTTGAGTTTGCCTCTGTTTCAGCTCCATTTGCTACTGAAAGCCTCATTTGTTATCTCTACACCCAATGATTCCATGTATGTGTGGCTTGTCTCTCACATTCTACCTGCGTGAATTTGTGGTCATGAAATCATGCTTCCCATGCCTTAACTCATAGCAAATTTCATTCCCCTTTGATGCCTGTTGACTTCTTTGGCTCCTGGTCAAGCAATGTCTTCATTTTAAAGTTCTCATTGTTTTTGAATCCCTTTGGAGCTTTCTCCCTCCGTTTTGTCTGTAATATCCTCCATTCTAATGCTTCTGTCAAATACTTCAGCCTATTTCATTCTATTGAAGGCCCTTTTGTAGATGTAAATTGTTTACCAGTGAAACTTCCAGTTATGCACGTTGTTACCATATGGAGGTAGTTTAATCCTGGACTGAGATTGCTTTGACTTTCTGATAGAATTTCAGGATCCAGCTAACACAAGAAATCAGTTTTCCTACAGATAGTTGAGATTCTGATATCTTGATACTTGTGCTTGGGACTTATCCAAAAGCATTAAGTGCAAGTCGAAGCGCATTATGTGTCTGACGTGGCCACGAATGGTGGAGATGCATGTTGAAATGCAAGTAATTACTAGACAGTAGAATCTTTTCTGTTTGTTTGTTTGTTTGTTTGTTTGTTTGTTAGTTAGTTGTATAGATCATTAGATATGAGTTTTGACTCCCGTTCTTTGTCTGAAAGTTTTTTAACGAACACAACACAGCAGTGGGGTCTGTTTATTTACTTCTGTGTCTTAGTGTTACAACAAGACATAGAATAGAAATAGATTCCCTACAGTGTGGAAACAGGCCATTCGGCCCAACAAGCCCGCACCACCCCTCTGAAGAGCATCCCACCCAGACCGATTCCCTTCCATTTCCCATGCCTAACCTAAACATTCCAGGGCACTATGGGCAATTTAGCATGACCAACCCACCTAACCTGCACATCTTTGGACTGAGGAAACCCACGCAGACACTGGGAGAATGTGCAAACTCCACACACAGTCGCCCAAGGTTGGAATCGAACCCAGGTCCCTGGTGCTGTGAGGCAGCAGTGCTAACCACTGAGCCACTGTACTGCCCAAGACGATTAGGTTAGATGCCTCATCGCTAATCAGGGACCCCTGTTAAAAATACAAATATGTAATGCTAAATGGAGTTAACTCTGGAATCTGATGTCACCTTGTTTGGCATGATTTAATACTTATTGATAGGATTCATGTGCCTTCATCTCAAAACAAAACCCCTTTTTTAAAAACAACAATGTGTAATATTTTCTACTCTTCTTCTCCTGAATGGAGATTTGGAGAAATTTTCACAACACGTGCAGCCTATATGTAATCTGGTAATATTTCACTAATTTTTGTTACCCTATTCTGACTAATTGAACTTTAATTTTCTTTTAAACTTTGATTTTCTGTTAATTCCTTGTTCTGTTTTATTTATAACATGTCTTATGTAATCACTGCTGTACTCGTTGAATTACTGAAATTTTTTGTTTCCATTAACATGCCTTCTATTCTTAGCATGTTTGGTGGCTTTTCTTTCTGTTGCACGAAATGCACAGTTGCCTGCTGATTTCCTTTTGGGTGATTTTTGGAAGTAGCTTTTCTTGGAAGTGAGCACTATTGCATTTCTGTCACCTAATATGTTAAATTTTCCTTTTCTTGTTCCCTGGAATCAGTATCTTTCAATATTCGAGCCCTTGTAATTTCCTCCATTTGCATTACTTGGGCAGTTGCCAGATTTGCCTCTTAGGCTTGGGTGCCCAGTCTTCTAAAAGTTCATGCATATTTTCGTCAATGTCCAGCATTCTCGGGTTATGTTCGTGTCCGACCAAACCTCACTTGTCAGGATGGTATTATTTGTTGTCTAGTTGTTTCCAAGCCTCATTGTTCAGTTAATGCTATTTAGAACTGAAATTCTGTTATTTATATTACTGTTGCACAAATACTGTGCACTTTAAATGTCAAATGAGATTAGAAGAAAAAATGAGGCAACAATCTTTACTATGAATTATTGTGAGAGGAAATGGTAAATTTACCTTTTTTTATTGTGATTGGGTATTGCCATTATTCTGAAATGTAAATATCTCTGTCGCTTAGACATTTTGCAAGCATTTTGTTTTGCCCTGTTCACAGTGATTATACTGCTCTGATGCAATATTTTGTCAGTCATTGGATTGAAAATTCAAGCCACAATCCAGAGAACTGAGCACACAGATTCAGGATGTCAGTCAAGCGTAGAGTGGAGGCTATTCTGCATTGAAATAGCACCTCTGGCAGTGTGCAACTATCTTATCGATAATGAGATATTATTACTGAGATGCTGTGTGTTTTCTAAGATTGATGTCAGAGGTTCCAGAACATGCTTTTAAAAAATGGCAGGGGAATTGTCCTTGGGGTTCTGACCAATATTTATCTCTCAATCAACAGGACAAAAAACAAATCCAGTCATTATCACATTGCGTTTGTGTGCTAATTGGTTGTTGAATTTCCAGTAACATGGCAATATCTTAACGTAGGTAGTTTGTTGTATAGTGCAATGTGAGATCCTGAGGTTGTGAAAATTGGTACACAAATGTAAACCACATTTTTCCTTTACACGGTGCCAGACCTAGTATGACACGTGATACATTAACATGTCACAAAGTGAGTGTGCAACTTATTTCTTTGTCGTGCTTTCTTGACTTTAGAGTAACACAGCTCTGCCACACCCCTAACACCATCAGTTACTCCATGCTGGTGCTTGGGGTGATAAAGCTTAATACAAACTTTTCTTGCAGAATGTATGCACTGGCTAAATATACCATTGAGTAGATCATGCTTACCACATTTATAAGCAGTGTATTTTGTATCTTTTTTTTTAATAAAAGAATGCATATTGCAGACTGAAAAATCTTTAATTTGCAAACAAGTGTAACTACTGGGATACAACAATGTAATAACTCTCCAAAAGGGAGAGAGAGGCTTGCTTGGTAGGTTTTATTTAACAGTTTTGTGCTATAATTGAGATGAAGATTGATTCTGAAAGTTGGTATGAAACTGGTTCTGTCAACCTGTTGCCCAATTTTCTTGTCCATTTGTGATACCAGCATAGTCTGTTTTGTGTCTCTGTGTTTTGAACTTGAATTTATTATTCTTAGTTAATGTTACAATTTATCTAGATAATGAGATTTTTTGTGCTTTGTGTTGCCCAATATATTCAATGTGTGTGGACCTTAAATCTTTTCTAGGTTTTGACCTGAATCCTAATCTATTTTGATAAAGCTCATTGTTTTCTCTTGCTGCTAAGTTCCTCAGCATTTTGGGATTTAAAACTTTCCACACAAATGTTCAATTGGCCTTTGTCTGTAATGACTCCCATTTCTTCTCCCTTCAAGCTACAGGGTTTTAAATCCAAGCTTGGAGTAATTTATTAATTTCCTGTACTACCCTGTTCAGCTTTGCCTATGCCCTGAACCATGGGTCTCAACTTTTTACTTAGCTCAATTTTTAAAAAAAAAAAATGCCTAGAAGGCAAATTTTATACATTTTTGAATGGGGAAAAAAAATCAGCTTTTAAAAAAGCAAGTTTGGTAAGAGGTCTAAAATATGTTGGCCTTGTGCATTGTTCATCGATTTTTAGTATGAAATTGTGAACAGTCCATGTGAATGAACTTTAGTAATTTAAATATATCACTATATATTTTTGGTTAGGCCTTGGGTTGCAAAATGTTTATTCCTGCTAATGTTAGTATAAATTTCAGGCATTGATTGTAAGCTTGAGGACTGAAATCTATAGTCTTTTGTTTTCATTTAGGACATGCCTCATCTATGGAAGCTTCCTTTGGTTGCCAGTTGGAAAAAATATCCGCTTTTCTTTGGCTCTGCAATATTTGCTTTCGAAGGAATAGGGTTGGTAGGTGGAAATTTCTTTGCTACTATAATCTTTATCCAAAGTATAGGCAGCAAAATAGTTTGCTGTTATTAGTTTAAACTTGGCGTCACGCTTCTTTTAACCATTGTTGCGAACCTGTTGATAATTTCGTATATCACAGCCCAGGAAGGTAACTTTGCAGTTGATTGCCAAAGTGAAAAGTCGTCACAAATAATTTAAGACTTGAAAACATATTTTAACTGATTTTCACTGAAGAAAGTGACTCCCATATCTGAGTAGAAAAGAGCAGAAAGTACAGAGCAAGAACGGTTGCTCAGTGGTTAACACTGCTGCCCTATCAGTTGACTCTGGATCATCAGTAAAGTAATGGAAGGTGGCATGAAAAGTGCTATCAAGTAGCAAATGTTCAGTAATAACCTGCTCACTGATGGCCAGTTTGGTTTCCGCCAGGACCACTCCGCTCCTGACCTTGTTACAGCCTTGGTTCAAACAGGGATAAAAGAGCTGAATTCCAGAGGTGAACTGAGAGTGATAGCCCTTGCCATCAAGGATGCATTTGACCGGGTATATTATCAAAGAACCCACGTAAAATTGTAGTCAATGGCAATCAAGGGAAGTCATACGTGGCACATGGGAAGATGCTTGTGGTTGTTGGATGTCAGTCATCTCCGCTCCAAGACACCTCTTCAGGAGTTCCTCAGGATATTGTTTTTAAAATCAAACTATTTAGAGATGTCATTGCACACCTCTGGGGCAGGTGGAGCTTGAACCCAGGCCTCCTGGCTCAGAGGTAGGGACATTAACTCTGCACCACAACATCTCTCTGCTCCTCGGGGTAGTGTCTTAGGCCCAACTATCTTCGGTTGCTTCGTCAATGACCTTCCCTCATTCAGAAGGTCAGAATTGTGGTTTTTCATTTAATATCATTTGGGACTGCTCACGTACTGAAGCAGTCAATGTCTAAATTGACAAGACCTGGGCAATAGCTGTGCTTGGGATGAAAAGTGACAAGTAGAAACTCCGGTTCAGTTCCACCCTCAGGCAACTGTCTGTGTGGAGTTTGCACATTCTCCCCATGTCTGCGTGGGTTTCCTCCAGATGCTCCAGTTTCCTCCCATAGTCCAAAGATGTGCAGGCTAGGTGGATTAGCCATGCTAAATTGACCTTAGTGTTCAGGGATGTGTAGATTAGATGGGTGGGTGGGTGAGATGCTTTGACGGTCGGTGTGGACTTGTTGGGCCAAAGGGCCTGTTTCCACCTGACTCCTCAAAACCTGTCCATCATCTGCAAGGCAACTGAAGAGTGTGATGAAATACCTCCCACTTGTCTGTATGAATGTAGCCCTAACAACACTCGGGAAGCTTGACACCATGCAGGGCAAGGCAGCCTGCTTGATTGGCACCATATCTACAAATGTCACTCTCTCCACTGCCTATGCTTTGAAGCAGCAGTGTGTACTATATACAAGAAGCACTGTAGAAATTCAACAAAGATCCTTAAACAGCACCTTGCAAACACACTACCACTTCATCTGGAAGGGCAAGGGCAGCAGATACACGGGAACACCACCATGTGCAATTTCCCCTCCAAACCACTCGCATCCAGACTTAGAAAGAAATCACCATTCCTTCAGTGTCACTGGGTTGGAATACTGGATTCCCTCCCCCATGGAATTCTGAGTCTATCTACAGCACAGACTGCAGCAGTTCAAGAAAGCAGCTCACCACCACTTCCTTGAGGGCAAGTAGGGACAGGCAATAACTGCTGGTCGGACAGCAATGCCAATGATCCAAGAGTGAGTTAGCTTTGCAGGCTGTAAATTGTTCGAAGAATCTTTCCCTGATTTTGAAGGGGATGAAAACTTGAATTCAGAATTTATTAGCTGTGATGGCTTTTGTAGTTGCATAGCTGGAGATTTCTCCCATAGTTGAACTGAGAAAACTAATCTCCGAGAGGAGATGAAGCCTCCTTTTATTTTGCTTTCGCAGCACGGTGATCCATGGTAGCCTGGTTCAGTACCTCAAGTACTACGCCTTCTCTTCCTCTCCCTGTTGAGAACTATGTGTTGCAGAGTTGTTCTTTACATTCTGTTTTAAAATGGTGTATCAACCCTCTTTCAGACTGGAACATTTCTGCAACCTACTCATCGTTCAGCCTCTACACAGCTTTGTGCCATCTGCCAATTTGGAGATATTGTATTTAATTCCCTCATACAAATCATTAATATATGTTGTGAGGCCATGTGAGATAGGAGCAGAGATCGGGCATTGAGCCGATCGATTCTACTGTGCCGTTGAATGAGATCGTGGCTGACCCAATAGATGCTTCACAGAGTATCTCCGTCTTGAATGATTCAGCTTTTACAGCACTCTGTAATAAAGAATTCCACAAGACTGCTGCACTCAGAAGAAATTCCTCCTCGTCTCCGTCTTAAATAAGTGCCTCCATATTCTGAGATAATGCCGTCTGATCCTGGACCCTTCACAAAGGGAAACAATCCTTCTGTGTCTATCTTGTCAAGCCCCATAAGTATTTTGTATGTTTCAATAAAATTACATCTCATTTTTCAAAGCTCCAATGAATACAGCCCAAACCTAGAACAAAAATGAAGTTGCTGGAAAAACTCAGCAGGTCTGGCAGCATCCGTGAAGGAGAAAACAGTTAACATTTCGGGTTCGGTGACCCTTCCTCAGAACAGCCCAAACCTACTCCATCTCGCCTCATGTGACTATGAAGGTCTATCCATATGGATGATCACTGGATTGTCTCCAATGCCCAGTATATCTTTCCTTAGATAAGAGGCCCAAAACTGAAAACTGTATTCCAGCTGTGGTCTGATTAGTGCCTTGTAATTTAGGCTAGACCTCCCTATTTTTATATTCTGTTCCTTTTGAAATGAAGGCCAGTATTCCACTTGCCTTCCCTATTACCTGCTGAATTTGTACATTAGCTTTTTGTGACTTGTGCATAAGAACTCCCAAAACCCCTTTGTGCTGCAGCTGAAATAATATCTGGCTCCTCTGTTCTTCCTACCAAATGCATAACCTCATTTTCCCACATTATATTACATCTGTCAAGTTTTTATCCACTTGCTTAACTCCTTTTTTATATCCCTCTGCAGATACTGTGTTATTCCTCGTCACTTGCCTGTTTTGTTGTGTTTGGCTGTTGTACATTAACTTTACTCATCTAAGTCATGAATATATATTGTGGCATTCAATGAGTTGCAGGTTGCCATCTTAAAAATATCCCGTTATCTAACGCTGTCTTCTACTAATTAGCCAATTCCATGCTGATACACTGTCATGGACATCATGGAGTATTGTCTTACTAACTAACCTATTTTGTTCTACCTTTTTCAAATGCCTTCGAAATTCCAAGTGTATTATATCCATTGCTTCCTCTGTATCCAACCTGCTTGTTACCTCCTCAAAGAATTCTAATAAATTTGTCGGGCAGGATCACCCCTTCATGAATCCATACTGATTCTGCTTTATCACGTATTGTATTTTTAAATGTTTTGCAAATGTATCCTTTAGAATTGACTCTAACATTTTCCCAGTATTCGATGTTAAGTTAACTGGCTTACCTGTCTCTTTTTCTGTCTTCCTGTTTTTAAATAAAGCTGTTACACTGGCAGCTTTTCGGTTGTGAGGGCCTTTTCCAGAGTCTAATGAGTCTTGAAAGATTACTGTGAGTGCATCCTCTGTCTCTTTAGTGCAGATATATACAGCACATTAACAGACCATTCAGTCCAACTCGTCCATACCAATCAGATATCCTAAATGAATCTAGTCTCATTTGCCAGTATTGGCCCATTTCTCTCTCAATCCTTTCTGTTTATGTACCATCCAGGTACCTTTTTTAAATGCTGTAATTGTACCAGGCTCCTCCACCTCCTCTGGCAGCTCATTCCATACACACACCACCCTCTGTGAAAAAGTTGCCCCTTAGGTTCTTTTTTAAGTCATTCCCCTCTCACCTTTAACCTATGCTGTCTAGTTTTGGAATCCCCTATCTTGAGGAAAAGGCCTTGGCTGTTCACCCTGTCCATGCCCCTGAAGTTTCTCACATCTTTGCTATGGCAATGAGACCAAAATTGAATGCAGTATTCCAAAAGTGGCCTGACCAATGTCCTGTACAGCGGCAAGATGACCTTCCAACTCCTATATTCAATGTACTGGCCAATAAAAGCAAGTGTACCAAGCACCTTCACTACCCTGTCTACCTGTACTCCACTTTCAAGGAACAATGAATCTGCACTCCAAGGTATTTTTGTTAGACAACACTCCCCAGGACCTTGCCATTAAGTTTGTAAGTCCTGCCGTGATCTGCCTTACCAAAATGCAGCACCTCGCGTTATCTAAATTAAACTCCACCTGCCACTCTTCGGCCGATTTGCCCATCAAGGCCCCATTGTACTCTGAGGTAATCTTCTTTGTTGTCCACTACACCACCAATTTGGTCTCCTCTGCAAACTTACTAACCATACCTCCTATGTTCACATCCAAATCTTTCATATAAATAACAAAAAGCAGTGAACCCAACACCAGTCGTTGTGGCACACTGCTGGTGATAGGCCTCTAGTCTGAAAAGCAACTTTCCACCACCACTGTCTGTCTCCTACCTTTTTTGAGCCAGTTTTGCATCTAAATGGCTAGTTTTCCCTATTTTCCATGTGATCTAACCTTGCTAACCAATCTACCATGTGGGACCATGTCGAACCTTTTGCTGAAGTCCATATAGACACTGTCCATGCTCTGCCTTCATCAATTTTCTTCCTCACTTCTTCAAAAAAAAAACTCAATCATGTTGATGAGACACAATTTCCCATGCACAAAGCCATGTTGACTATCCCTAATCAGTCCTTGCCTTTCCAAATGCATGTATATTCTGTTGCTTGGAAAGCCTTTTTAACAACTTACCCACCACTGACATCAGGCTCACTGGTCTATAGTTGCCTGGCTTTTTTTTTACCACCTTTCTGAAATAATGGCAGCACATTAGCCAACCTCCAGTCTTCCATTTAATTGTGATAGGTGCATTCCATCAGGTCCAGAGGATATATCAGTCTTTAGCTCTTAGTTTCCGGAGCACTTTTTCCCTAGATAACAAGGTGTAGAGCTGGATGAACACAGCAGGCTAAGCAGCATCATAGGAGCAGGAAGGCTGACGTTTTGGGCCTAGACCCTTCATCAGAAAATCTTCTGAAGAAAGATCTAGGCCCGAATCGTCAGCTTAGCCTGCTGTGTTCATCCAGCTGTACACCTTGTTATCTCAGATTCTCCAGCATCTGCAGTTCCTACTACCTCTGATACAACTTTTTCTCTAGAGATTGTTTGTTTGTTTGTTTGTTTGTTTGTTTGTTTTTGTTTTCTTTCCCACTTTTGCCTTGAATATTTTGACATATTGGAATGCCTTTATGCATGCTGTCCTCATAACCCCATTTACCAGTGACAGTCAGAAATCTATGGATCTGTACCTTTAAAGAGAGGTATACTCAAAGGCTGAGGTTCCAAGCCCTCTGATAGAGAATTCCAAAGATTCACAGTCATCTGAGTGAACCAAAAATCTCTTCATCTTGGACCTAAGTTGTGTCCCCCTTGTTTTTGTGCCCCTGATTTTGTACTCCCCAACCAGGGGAAATAACTTAGCTGCATTTACCTTGTCTATCCTTTTAAATATTTTGTAGGTTTCATTTGAGATTGCCCCTCACTCTTTGAAACTCCAGAGAATACATACTCAGTTTGCCGTTCTCTTCACCGGACTGTCCTGCCATCCCAGGAACAGTCTAGTAATCCTTCATTGCACTCTGTGGCAAATAATATCTTTCCTGAGATAAGGAGACCCAAACTGAACAGTGCTCTCAGACACAGTCTAACCAAGCGTCTGTACAACTAAAGCAATACTTCATTTTACTCGAATCTTCTTGTGATAAAGCCTTCCTAATAGATTGTTGCACTGGCATAGTAGTCTTCAGTGGTATATCAACAAGGACATCTGGGTCCCTTTGTTCATCTACACTTTCCAACCTCTTACTATTTAAGAAATACTCTGTGCATCTGTTCCTGCTACCAAAGTAGATAACCTCACTCTTTTTTCACATAATATTCCAGCTGTCATGTTTTTGTCTGTTCCCTAAGTCTGTCCAAATCTTGAAGCCTCTTTACATCTTCCTTACCACATACATTCTTATTTAGCTTTATAACATCTACAAATCAGGAAATAATGCATTTAATCCCCAATTCCAAATCATTTAATTTATATTGTGAATTGCTGAGGGGGGCAGGCAAGTACTAATCCTTGCAATACTCCAGTAGTCACAGCCTGCCAATGTGAGAATAGAAAATAGGAGCAGGAGTAGGCTATTCTATACTTGGAGTTTGCTCTGCCATTCAGTATGATCGTGGTTGATCATCCTACTCTGTACTCCATATCTGCTTTCTGTCCATACCCTTTGATCCTAAGAACTATATAGAGTCATACAGCACAGAAACAGACCCTTCGGTTCAACCAGTCCATGCTGAACATAATCCCAAACTAAATTAGTTCAACCTACCTTCTTCTGGCCCCCATCACTTCAAACCTTTCCTATTCATGTACTTACCTAAGTTTCTTTTAAATATTGTAACTGTGCCCACATCCACCACTTCCTCAGAAAATTTGTTCCACGTGCGAAACACCCTCTTTGTTTTTGGCCTCAACCACTTACTGTGGCAGAGAATTTTACAGGGTCACCATTCTCTGGGTGAAGGCATTTCTTCTCATCTCAATCCCAAATGGCCTTTCCTGCATCCTGTTATGGACCAGATCAAACACCCTCAAAATATATTAGGAAGACAGTTTAGGCCCTAACTTTGTTCTGCATGCTATTCAGTTGGTCAAACTACCAGGCTTGAAACAAAACACACTTTATTCATACACAAAATATTAAAATACAGACAAAATAGAAGAATTAGCTTAACTGTAACTCTATTGAAATACTTGACAAAATAATATATATATTAACTACTATTAATTAACTGTTCCAATATAGTTTATACACTTATTTATACACTTGGCAATTGCAAGTTTAGTAAAATACATTGTCTCATGCATTTCTAGCAGCAGGAAGAGAATCCCAGCTTTCAGCTGTAACAAAGAAAGGAATCGGAGCTTCCTCATTCAGCTTCGAGACTTTAGCAACTGCTACTGAAGGCTAAAACTTTTTTTAAAAAAAAAAAACAAATCCTGGTTCTGTGGGAGTTCAACCCACCCATTCAGGCTGCTTCTATTTTTCCAACTTCTTTTATATTAAAAAAAAATGCCCAAGGCTTCACAAGCTGTTTACTTTATTTGGAGCAGACTGGTCATCATTTCTGTCTCAAACTTTCTTCATTTTGGAAAAAAAATGACACGCCTCTTAAGGTCTTAGTTTTATCAGAACCCTTAGACTGCGACTGACTGCTGATTCTGGAATGATTCATTTATTCCAATCATCTGTTTTCTGTTTGTTAGCCAATCATTAATCATGCCAGTACACTATCTCCTGTCCATGTGCTTTAATTTTTCTAATCAGCCTCATGGGATGTGGGCATCACTAGGCAAACCAGCATCAATTGCCCATCCCTAGTTTCCCAGAAGACAGTTAAGAGTCAACTACATTGCTGTGGCTCTGGAGTCACATGTAGGCTATACCAGGTAAGGATAGCAGATTTCCATCCCTAAAAGGACATTAGTGAACCAGATGAGTTTTCCCAACAATCGTCAATGGTTTCATGGCCATCGTTGGACTGTTAGTTCTAGATTATTATTGAATTCAAATTCCATCATTTGCAACTGCGGGAATCGAACCCAGGTTTCCCAGCACATTACGTGGTGTCTGGAATCATAGTCTAATGATAATAGGCCATTGCTTCCTAAGTAATTGAAGTATACACCATCTATTGGGTTTCCTATATCAATTTTGTTTGTAACATCTTCAAAAAGGCCAAAGTTAATCAAACACTAATTTTAATTTGCAAATGCATGCTGACAGTGCCAAATTAGATCATTATCAACGAGGTGTCTATTTATCCAAGATAACAAGGTGTAGAGCTGGATGAACACAGCAGGCCAAGCAGCATCAGAGGAGCAGGAAAGCTGACGTTTCGGGTCTAGACCCTTCTTCAGAAATGGGGGAGGGGAAG
>NC_063337.1:61516059-61584375 GCF_021869965.1 Rhincodon typus | reverse complement strand
GTATCAATGTGGATTTCACAAGCTTCAAAATCTCCCCTCCCCCTACCACATCCCAAAACCAGCCCAGCTCGTCCCCGCCTCCCTAACCTGTTCTTCCTCCCACGTGTCCCCTCCTCCCACCTCAAGCTGCACCTCCATTTCCTATCTACTAAACTCATCCCGCCCCCTTGACCTGTCCGTCCTCCCTGGACTGACCTATCCCCTGCCTACCTCCCCATCTGCACTCACCTTTTCTGGTTCCATCCCTGCCCCTTTTGACCTGTCTGTTTCCTCTCCTATCTTCTCCTCTATCCATCTTCTATCCGCCTCCCCCTCTCTCCCTATTTATTTCAGAACCCCCTTCCCCTCCTTCATTTCTGAAGAAGGGTCTAGGCCCAAAACGTCAGCTTTCCTGCTCCTCTGATGCTGCTTGGCCTGCTGTGTTCATCCAGCTCTACACCTTGTTATCTCAGATTCTCCAGCATCTGCAGTTCCTACTATCTCTGATACTATGTTTTGAGGTTGGTTGGCTCGCCGAGTTGGTTTGTTATTCCGCAGATGTTTCGTTACCATGCTGGGTAATATCCTCAGTGCAACCTCCGACGAAACAATTCTGTTTGTTCAGATTTCCAGCATCTGCAGTATTTTGCTTTTAGACACATTATACCCAGTTTACGTGGGTGTAAATGCGAGTGCAAACTGGAAGATGGGTTAAATGACACAAGTGGCACAACAAGGGAACAAGAAGGCAGATTTAAGTTGCATACAAGAGACGTGTGTATAGCTGGAAAAGTAATAAATGAAGCAGGTAGAATTCGAAACATGAAAACTGGTGAAGTAAAGTGTGCTTCAGTAATATCAGAAGAAAAAATGGGCTTTCGCAAAGTGTAAAGACCTTCACCCCTTATTGTATTTGAACAGGGGGACCCAGGCCCAAGTGCCTTGAAGGAAATACTGACACCTTACATGATTGATTCTTGTTAAGATTAGTTGAGATATAAAGTTTATTAGTGGCAGTCTAAATGTTGCAGAGTACCTAACAACGTGAGGTTCATTTGAGGTTTGCTTTAACTAAGCGATGAGCCATGCTTGCAATCAGTGTGGAGATATTTGGCAATACATACACCTGATTTGTTTTTGGTCTCTCTTATGTAGAGTGCCGAGTATAGTTAATGTAGTGTAACAGATTAATCTTGTGTGATTTGTCTATAAGTGCTGAGTGGTTACAGCAATTTTTTTTGAAACCCGTCACAAAACCTTTTTTTTTAAACAGCATTTTACAATTTGTTATAGATTTTTAACAATTGTACATGTTTTCTTTTTGTTAATAGTTCCAGCTATTTGGTTCAATTGATTCTTTTTAATCTTGCATTCTCTCAGGTTCTTCCTTTGGAAAATAAAATGAAGCAAAGAAAACGTTTTCCACGAGCACTAAACATTGGAATGGGCATCGTCACAGCTTTATATGTTTCATTGGCTACTCTTGGGTATCTACACTTTGGTGATAGCGTTCAGGGCAGTATCACGTTAAACCTTCCACAACACATATGGTAAGATATTATTTTAGTATCCATTTTATTACAAAAGTACTTTTCAAAGCTAGCTTGTATAATCAACTTTCCAGAATTTTTTTAAGCACTTGATCATTAGAAGAATATGTAAAAGAACATAACTCAAGAGATCTCGCATAATGATATTGTGGAGAACTGTGATGAGGGCATAAAGTATTACAGACTTTGAAGAACATGAATCTGTAGGTGGCACAAACCCTTGCAAAGATTTCCAGTTGAAAGCATGCAGTGGGAATGGAGTACCATTGGTGCTCACTGTTACTTTTACACAGTATACAAATGATGCTGCTATCAGTCACTATATAAATGTTCTGCTTTCCCAAAATTTGAGCAATATTGTGTTAGAATTTGTGTGATTGCGAGAACACATACTTAGTAATATGTCCCAGCATTTGGCTGATCAGGTTAAAAGACTTGTTCCTTTGGTTGTCAATAAGTGATTGAGTGAGTACAGTTTGTGCTCTATCAGCTCATGCTTGCACACTCTGGAACAAAAGTTTTGCTGTTAAATATCGTTCTGTGATTGGGCAGCACTTGGTGAATAATCCCAAGTTTGGCTATAGCCACACTAACAATCAATTTAAGGGAAACAGTCAAACTTATAACATGGCTCGTTTATGCTTGTGACGAACATTCATACACAGACCTGATATTAAAAGAAAAGGGAATATGTTTAAACCTTGTACAATTATTGAATTACCATGCAGCTTGAGAAGCCATTATTTTCCCTGTGGTGACTGCTTAGCCTCAGAGTCAACATAGCAAACCATTAGCATTCTTTTCTTCTGTAGTTTAAGTAGCTGTGATTGTTTGAAACTTGGGTTTGTTCTGGTAAGTACAGCATGAAACATTTGGCAACATGTACCTATTTTGAGCAGTGTTCAGAATTTTATATCTGATGTGTAGACATGTTCATTATGAATGGTAGTACTTGTACAACTGGCAAGTAGAGTATCGAAACTCAATCTGAAAGGATGGAAGTGAAGGTGAGGGTTTCCATAGAAGGGAGATAAGGTGTGGTGACATGAGCGTTATTTTTGAAGTAGTTAGGCTTTGATCCATCGGCATAGAAATTCTTATGGCCAGAGTGTAATCTCTGCAGGATAGATTGGATTGCACTGGGGCTGTGCTGAAATATTGGTGCAGCTGACTCCATGGGAATTGTCTGAAAAATTGAAAGGCACTTTGGGGCAAATAACCTGTGCCTGGAATCTTCTACAAAGGTCCCGTTGAGTCAGATTTTAGAGAGTTCTAAATCAGTTAAGTTTATCATTGCTCAGGAAAAGTTTGAAGATTAAAATCTGCTGTAACTCCTGGGTAACTATTCAGCTGAACTCTCAACACCCCTCGTCCTGTAACTTTTGGCTGAACTCAAACATCTGTCCTATTGTAAGCACTCATCCACTTAATTGGCTCCCTATTCTCCTCATCAATATGGCACTCTAACCCACCCACAGTGCTGTTAACACACCCCCATCAGTAGCAGTCTCCTAGATTGACCTCTGCTGTTTCATAACAGGGGACCTCTGTCCAGGAAATTAAAGGGCAGAGCTCCTGAAAAGATAAGTGTGATTTTTTTTTTTTAAAAAAAATCTCATTTGTCTTGGATAAACAAGATTTCCGACCCAGACTGGAATTTCTGGGCTGTTTCTTTGGTTTGGTTTCTGGATCCCTGACTATCCAGGTTAAATAGACCAAAATCTGAAACATGACCGAAGTGCGTTCTCTTGGATCCTAAGTGGTGGGACAGAAAAATTATTGCTTTGCCAAGATAAACAGCTATTCTTTAAAATATTCCTTTTAAGACGGAGTTGGGAGGAGTACATTTTATTTATCCAGTCTGTTTGCTCCAAGAATCACAGCATGCATTAACTTGATGTTTTGCGTTTACTATGTGGTCAATCATCTTCGGATTACACTTAAATTTGGTTGGCAACTTATTATATTTTATTTAATGCAAATCATGTATTCAGCAAATTGGTTAACGCAATTTGTAATTTTGAAAAGTATTTAACGTCTTTAAATCACTCAAAAATGTGTGATATGTGTATATACACGCACGCACACAAAAACTCCGACCAATAATAAACACATTTCTATGTGCTGGCACATACTGATCACTAACCATGTACAGTTGTCTCTGGAGCCTTGGTAGATGCAACTTGCTCAGGAAGCACAGTATTGACAAGTCTTCCAGATGCTGTTCAAGCAGATAATGAGACATGCACAGCTTGTCTGTCAGCTTTTCTGAGTCAAGATGGATAGCCTTTCCACAAGTGTGTTTTTCCCAAACTCAGATCCTAAAGAATATCAAAACAAGATCACTATAAATCCCCCCTTTTTTATTGCTAATCAAACTGTTCAGACATGTTATGAACAGTCTTTGAAGTAGGTGGGTCTTGAATGTCACCCTTCTGCCTAAATTCCAGTTATAAACAGTCATGTGCTTTCCCAAAGTGAGTCTAAGCAAGTCGTGGTTGGTTGGCTTGCCGAGCTGGTTCATTGTTCCGCAGATGTTTCATTACCCTGCTGGGTAACATCAGTACAGCCTCCGATGAAACGCTGTTGTGTTTTCCCGCCTGGTATTTAAACTCTGGTGTCCGTTGAGCTGGGTTACCTCACTTCCGATTTTCCTTCGCAATGGAGTGTATATGTGGTCTAGCTCTATGTTTATTGATGGCTTTTTTTAGTGGAGAACCAGGCTTCTAGGAATTCCTGTGCTTGTCTCTGCTTTGCCTGTCCCAGGGTCCTGGTGTTGTTCCAATCGAACTGGTGGTTTTCCTTCCATATGTGAATGGAGATGAGTGAGAATTGGTCATGTCTTTTTGTTGCCAGTTGATGTTCGTGTACTCTTGTGGTTAATTTCCTTCTTGTTTGTCCAATGTAATGTTTGTCGCAGTCTTTATAAGGAATCTTGTATATGACGTTGGCCTTATCCATAGTGGGTAGCGGGTCTTTGGTTCAGGTTAACAGTTGGCATAGGGTTGATGTGGATTTGTGTGCTATTCCGATGCCCAGTGGTCATAGGAGTCTTGTGGTCAGTTCAGATGTGTTCTTGATGTAAAGTAGCGTGATGAGTGTGTCAGGTCGTGCAGTATCTTCCTGGTGGTGTTCGTGTAATAGGCATCTTCTGACCCAGTTTTTCGGGTATCTGTTGTCTTTGAATACTTGGAAGAGGGACTCTTTTTTTGGCGTAGTTCTGTGTTGCTGCAGTGTGTTGTTGCCCGTTTAAATAGTGTTCATGCAACTTTGTGTATGTTGGGGTGGCTGCTATAGAAATTCAATACTTGGTCAGTGTGTGTGGCTTTCCTGTGTGCCTTTGTTAGGAATTCCCCATTGGTCTTGCGTTCCACCATGACATCCAGGAATGGGAGGTTAGTTCTTTTCTTCCCTGGTGAATCTGATCCCAGTGAGGGTGTTTTTTATTAGTTTGTGTCTCCTCTAGTTTGGTCTGTTTAATAATGACGAAGGTGTCATCCAAGTATTGTATCCATAGTTTCAGTTGGATTAGCGGAAGGGCCGTGAGAACACTTATTTAAATGGGCAACAACACACTGCAGCAACACAGAACTAAGCCAAAAAGAAGAAGAGTACCTCTTCCAAGTATTCAAAGACAACAGATACCCGAAAAACTGGGTCAGAAGACGCTTAGTAACGAACAACACCAGGAGGATACTGCATGCCCCGACACACTCATCATGCTACCTTACATCAAGAATACATCTGAACTGACCACAAGACTCCTATGACCACTGGGCATCAGAATAGCACACAAACCCACATCAACCCTATGCCAACTGCTAACCCGAACCAAAGACCCTCTACCCACGATGGACAGGACCAATGTCATATACAAGATTCCCTGTAAAGACTGTGACAAACATTATATACACTCCATTGCAAAGGAAAACTGGAAGTGAGGTAACCCAGCTCAATGGACACCAGAGTTTAAATAACGGGTGGGAAAACACAACAGCGCTTCATTAGAGACTGCACTGATGATGTTACCCAGCAGGGTAACATCATGTCTGTGGAACAATGAACCAGCTTGGTGAGCCAACCAACCACAACATCCACAACTCGAGCTACAAATCTACTCTAAAACCTTAGTGAGTCTAAGCAACTTTGTGAAGTCATATGATTTTCAAGAAAAGCCTGATTTAAAATAAAAGTTAGTGTAACTGGTATTGATGATGTTGGGCGCTTGGGACAAGGCAAAGATGGAATGTTCACTCAGCTTTGCTGATTGAAGATGGCTGCAAATGCTTCAACCTTGTTTTTTGCATTGTGTTGGGCACTGCAATCACTGAAGGTGGGAATAATTATGGAGTCTGCACCTCAGTTTGTTGTTGATTTGTCCACCAACGTTCATGCCTGGCAGGACTGCAGTGCTCTGATTTGACCTGTTGGTTGTGGGGTCACTTTGCTCTCTATTGCATCCTGCATCTGTTTTTGATGTGCTAAAAGGCCTGTGGCATGATTTCAGGTTGGTACCTTTTCTGACGTATGTCTGATTAATAGCATTTACCTGCATTTGGCCCGTATCCCTCTAAATCTTTCCTATCCATGCACCTGTCCAAATGTCTTTTAAATGTTGTAATTGTATCTGCCTCCACTACTTCGTCTGGCAATTTATTCAATATATGCATCATTCTCTGTGTGGAAAAAGTTGCCCCTCAGGTCCTTTTTTTAAATCTTTCCCCTCTCACCTAAAACCTATGCCCCCTATTTTGGAATCTGCTACCCTGGGGAAAAGATCTTGGCTATTCCCCCTATCTGTACCCCTCATGATTTTATAAACCTCTATAAGGTCATCCCCCAGCCTCATACTCCCCAGGGGAAAAAAATTTCTTTAAAACTGCACAAGTGATAATGATTCATAACTTTCGACAATTTGGCCTTGAACGTCCTTTAGAGCTGCGCTGACGTGAATTGTCTCAGTGTCTGTTCATGTTTGGGTGGTCCAATTTCCTTTCTCGGGTCTACGTTCTCTCAGGAGTCTTAGAATGGCTCTCCAGCACAACTCAAGGCTCTCTCAAACCGTGAGCTTCACCAATGTTTCAAGTTTTTGGTATGACTTCTTCAGAACTGTTCATACTGGACTCGAAACCTTAACACTAAAACTTAAAACGTAGAACAGTAGAGCAGAGGAACATGCTCTTCGGCTAACCAAGACAGTGCTGCTGACCATGATGCCATTCTAAACAAATTCCATCTGTCTGCACATCTGTCCATATCCCTCTTATTCCCTGTCATGTTCGTGTGTCTACCTAAATGCCTCTTAAACATTGCTGACGTATCTGCATCCACTTCCTCCTCTGCTTTGTCTTGTGCTGTCTTCCCCCCAGTGCCCTTGGCATTCTCAGTCTTCCAGTGTTATGGCCTTTGACCTCTCTGCTAACTCCTAACTGTCCTGAATGACCGATTTTAAATCCTTGTAACAGGCCCTGCTCTTTTTCCAGACAGAATTTAATGTAACTAATATTTTTATAACTAATATTTTGAAACCGTCAAATCTCGCACTTTTGAAACTTCTGTTCAAGCTGCTGGTTCTGGCAACTGCACATTTATGCAACATAAAACAGTTGTCTCGGTGAAGGACTCTGATTTAAAACTTTGTATGATCACTGTAACTAATAGTACAGAGCTGACAATATAGTAAAATGTTATTGTGAGAATGCCTGAAGAATTCTTTACAGATAGAAAAGTTCAGATTATCAGAGATAACAAGGTGTAGAGCTGGATGAACACAGCAGGCCAAGCAGCATCAGAGGAGCAGGAAGGCTGACGTTTCGGGCCTGGATCCTTATTCAGAAATGGGGGAGGGGAAGGGGGTTCTGAAATAAATAGGGAGAGGGGGGAGGCGGATAGAAGATGGATAGAGGAGAAGATAGGTGGAGAGGAGACACACAGGTCAAAGAGGTGGGGATGGAGCCAGTAAAGGTGAGTGTAGGTGGGGAGGGGATAGGTCAGTCCAGGGAGGACGGACAGGTCAAGGGGGCAGGATGAGGTTAGTGGGTAGGAGATGGGTGTGGGTCTTGAGGTGGGAGGAGGGGATAGGTGGGAGGAAGAACAGGTTAGGGAGGCGGGGACGAGCTGGGCTGGTTTTGCGATGCGGTAGGGGGAGGGGAGAGTTTGAAGCTTGTGAAGTCAACATTGATACCATTGGGCTGCAGGGTTCCCAAGTGGAATATGAGTTGCTGTTCCTGTAATCTATGGGTAGCATCGTTGTGGTACTGCAGGAGGCCCAGGATGGACATGTCATCTAAGGAATGGGAGGGGGAGTTGAAATGGTTTGCGACTGGGAGGTGCAGTTGTTTATTGCGAACCGAACGTAGGTGTTCTGCAAAGCCGTCCCCAAGCCTACGCTTGGTTTCCCCGATGTAGAGGAGGCCACAACGGGAACAGTGGATGCAGTATACCACATTAGCAGATGTGCAGGTGAACATCTGCTTGATGTGGAAAGTCTTCTTGGGGCCTGGGATGGGGGTGAGGGGGGAGGTGTAGGTGCAGGTGTAGCACTTCCTGCGGTTGCAGGGAAAAGTGCCGGGTGTGGTGGGGCTGAGGGGAGTGTGGAGCAGACAAGGGAGTCCTGGAGAGAGTGGTCCCTCCGGAAAGCAGATAAGGTGGGGAGGGAAAAGTGTCTTTGGTGGTGGGGTCAGATTGCAGGTGGCGGAAGTTTCGGAGGATGATGCGTTGGATCCAGAGATTGGTGGGATGGTACGTGAGGACGAGGGGGATTCTGTTTTGCTTGTTATTGCGGGGAGGGGGTGTGAGGGATGAGATGCGGGAGACACGATCGCGGGTGTTCTCGACTACTGAGGGGGGGATGTTGCGGTCCTTGAAAAACGAGGACATCTGAGATGTACGGGAGTGGAATGCCTCATCCTGGGAGCAGATACGGCGGAGGCGAAGGAATTGGGAATAGTGGATGGCATTTTTGTCAGAATGTGGGTGGGAGGAGGTGTATTCTAGGTAGCTGTGGGAGTCGGTGGGCTTGAAATGGATATCGGGTTCTAGGTGGTTGCCAGAGATGGAAACAGAGGTCCAGGAAGGAGAGAGAGGTATTAGAGATGGTCCAGGTGAACTTAAGGTTGGGGTGGAAGGTGTTGGTGAGGTGGATGAACTGTTCGAGCTCCTCATGGGAGCACAAGGCAGCGCTGATACAGTCATCAATGTAACGAAGAGGTGGGGTTTTGGGCCAGTGTAGCTACGGAAGAGGGATTGTTCCACGTAACCTACAAAGAGGCAGACATAGCTGGGGCCCGTGCGGGTACCCATGGCCACCCCCTTTGTCTGTAGGAAGTGGGAGGAATTGAAGGAGAAATTGTTGAGGGTAAGGATGAGTTCGGCTAATCGGATGAGGGTGTCAGTGGAGGGGGACTGGTCGGGCCTGCAGGACAGGAAGAAGCGGAGCGCCTTTAGGCCATCTGTATGGGGAATGCAGGTTTATAGGGACTGGACGTCCATGGTAAAGATGAGGTGTTGGGCACCGGGGAATTGGAAGTTGTGGAGGAGGTGGAGGGCGTGGGTGGTGCCACGGACATAGGTAGGGAGTTCCTGGACGAAGGGGGAGAAAATGGAGTCAAGATAGGTGGAGATAAGCGCCTGCTCCTGCCACACGGAAGAGACAATGGGTCGACCAGGGCAGTCAGGTCTGTGGATTTTGGGAAGGAGATAGAAGCGGGCGGTGCAGGGTTGGGAGCGATGAGGTTGGAGGCTGTGGGTGGGAGGTCACCTCAGGTGATGAGGTTGTGGATGGTTTGGGAGATGATGGTTTGGTGGTTGGGGGTGGCGTCATGATCAAGGGGGCGGTAGGAGGAGGTGTCAGAGAGTTGGCGCCTGGCCTCGGCGATGTAGAGGTCAGTGTGCCATACTACAACTGCGCCTCCTTTGTCCGCGGGTTTTATGGTGAGGTTGGGATTGGAGCGGAGGGCTGCATGTTCTGTGGGGGAGAGGTTCCCAGGCCCCAAGAAGACTTTCCACATCAAGCAGATGTTCACCTGCACATCTGCTAATGTGGTATACTGCATCCGCTGTTCCCGTTGTGGCCTCCTCTACATCGGGGAAACCAAGCGTAGGCTTGGGGACGGCTTTGCAGAACACCTACGCTCGGTTCTCACTAAACAACTGCACCTCCCAGTCACAAACCATTTCAACTCCTCCTCCTATTCCTCAGACGACATGTCCATCCTGGGCCTCCTGCAGTACCACAACGATGCCACCCGAAGCTTACAGGAACAGCAACTCATATTCCGCTTGGGAACCCTCCAGCCCAATGGTATCAATGTGGACTTCACAAGCTTCAGACTCTCCCCTCCTCCTACCACGTCCCAAAACCAGCCCAGCTTGTCCCCGCCTCCCTAACCTGTCCTTCCTCCCACCTATCCCCTCCTCCCACCTCAAGCCCCACCCCCATCTCCTACCTACTAACCTAACCTAACCTCATCCTGCCCCCTTGACCTGTCCGTCCTCCCTGGACTGACCTATCCCCTCCCTAACTCCCCACCTACACTCACCTTTTACTGGCTCCATCCCCACCTCTTTGACCTATCTTCTCCTCTATCCATCTTCTATCCGCCTCCCCCTCTCTCCCTATTTATTTCAGAACCCCCTTCCCCTCCCCCATTTCTGAAGAAGGGTCTAGGCCCGAACCGTCAGCCTTCCTGCTCCTCTGCTGCTTGGCCTGCTGTGTTCATCCAGATCTACACCTTGTTATCTCAGATTCTCCAGCATCTGCAGTTCCCACTATCTCTTCAGATGATCAGACTTCATTTGTTTCACATGCAAAGAAAAATCATCTAGCTTTGAAGAAATGATACATAAATGCAATATATATTTTTAATATTTCATGTTGTTACCTTATGGTTAGGTTATGTTTCATTTTGTTGTGTTTCGTCCAAAATACACTATGTAATCTCTTTTTAGTCTTCAAGCCTTGGAGTATAAAATCGCAGAATAGTTACAGCACAACGGATGAACATTTGATCCATTGTGTCCATGCTGGGGGTGCTTTTCTTGGTAGCAATAACTCCATGTCACTGAAAATTGTTTATATGTTAATTCACTTATTTGCTCTGTAGGTTTCAGTATCCTCATCAATTAAAGTTCCAAAAGATAAATGACACATTCAAGTCATTTGGCCTAGTCTGTCCATGCTGGCATTTATACACAACTTGAGAATCCATCCTGAATTTATCTCCAAGCCTCTCTCTATTCCCTTCTCATTCATATCCTTGTCCAGCTTCAACTTTATTTCATAATGTTGCTTCAGCCTCTGTCTGAGTCATTGAGTTCCATGTTCTCACCACTCTTCATAATGTCTTTATACTTTCATCTAAAATGTACCTGGATGTTATTATTCTGTAGAAGTCCTTGATACAAACATTCATCTCTATGTTGAATACCTTGTCTATAAACACCGGTTAAACGTTTGTTCTCAATTGATAAGAATAATAGTGGAGAGTCTTTTCCATGGTATTGTCATCCACCTTACTAGTCTTGGAACATCTTATAACCAGTTACAGGCTCTGCGGTTCAGTCCTGTCTATGATCTTGCTTATATGTGACAAATAGCTTGCTGTGTTCAGCAGTCCAAATTAGTTTGAAAAACCTTTGTTGGCCTTGTGAAGTGTGCTGGTGATATTCGGTCAAATTTGAGTTTGATTATGACCTATAACACCTGTT
Source organism: Rhincodon typus (assembly GCF_021869965.1). Lineage (NCBI taxonomy): Eukaryota > Metazoa > Chordata > Chondrichthyes > Orectolobiformes > Rhincodontidae > Rhincodon > Rhincodon typus. Next base: position 61,573,138 of record NC_063337.1, on the reverse strand, counting down.
TTTTTTTCTTGTAGTCTCATTTATTAACTGCTGAAATGTGGCCTCAGAATTTTGAAATTGATCCCTGTCACCATCTTTGGGGACTGTCTTTTTAATTTTTTGACAACATTTAGACCTTGACTTTTAGAGTCCGCATGCTACAAATCCGTGACTGGTAAAAGCTTTTAAAATTGTAGAACTGTGTCAACGAAGGATGCTTGACTGAAAGTGGGGTGGTGGGGGTGTGTGGGGCAGGAGTGGGGAAGCTTGTGTTTTTTTTTTTGCACAAATGTTTGAGAGCATGTATGTTTTGCATAAATCGCATCATGTTCATAGAAAAGAATGAACTTTTGATATTTTCAGATTCACATTTTAGATACATTGAGGTAATGTGGTTAACTGCTTTTTGCTGCAAACAATTTCAAGAAATTGAGGATTATCAGATTATCCATGATCTTATTGAATGACAGTAGACTTGATGGTTCACTTCTCCTACATCTTATGATCTTAATCGCAATGTTTTCTTGAGTTAAATAAATTCTATTATCTTTTAATGCTAAAAGATATAAAGATGCACTGTCATGCTTACAGCTTTCGTGCAAGGACATGGTCTCTTGCACTGTCTTGTGCACATGCACATGTGCATTCACAAGCACACAGCAAGAGTATAGCGTACAGTCCAAAGAAAGATCAAAGAATATGCATGTTTTAGTCTTTTGGTATCCCTGAAGCTTAAGGTTTTAACTTGAGACTGCAGTTGACTTGTTAGTTTCTTGGATCATCAGCAATGGCAAATATTATCTTTTAAGTTGGTGATTCTTGATACTTGTTTCCAGTCAGTGCTCTTGAACTGGACACCTTGCTTTTCGACAGAGAGCACCTTTTTCAGACTGTATTCAGTTCTGTATCTGTAATTCCATCTCTTCCTAGCCTGCCAAAGAACTCCTTGAAATATAAGCTTATTATATCTGTTGAGGCCGTGCATCCTAGCTTGAGAATTGTATGTAATGTTTCATCTCCAAATATGTGAAGATTGTCAAGGTGTGTATCAACTGAGAGATAAGGCCCTTTCATGTTTTCATGGGTTCTGACAGCTGGCTTTATTACTTTTTTGGCAGGTGCATAGGCAATGTTTATTTCAACTTAGACTGTCATTACTTTGAGCTATGTGCATTTCCAGAAACCTGGCCAACCTGTGTGTGTTGGGTCATCCCCTGTGGCCATTTTAAGTTTGCTTCTTTGTCCATTTTATAAACAGTTTAAGTTCATGAAAATGCCAGGTATTGAATTGTGCAATGGAATTCAAAGATCAATTTTCCACATTCCATATCGTTGTGACAGGCCCTTCCTGTTTTGTGTGGATCTCAGAACCATGTTGCATGGATTTCAGTAACTTAGCAGAGGCTAAGGGGGAAACTATTTGGGTGTTGCTTCTCTGGTCAAGGTTGTTATTATCTGCCTATGCCATGTTGGACTTTGTGAAATTGAATATATACACATTTTTGTATTTAATTAGGGATGTCACTGTGATAGGACACTTCTTATTTCAGGTATCCATTTTGAGCAAATGCTCCCGGAGTAGGTATAACATGAGTTATATGCAGCTTAAAAGATGGGTAGAGGGTTGAGGGGGACCACTCCTGACACATGTGGCTGATGTGTCCCTTCATGTTTTCCAGGTATAGTAAGGGATGACGTCATCCTTTTGTGAAGTGGCCTTTGGAGCATCCTGCAATTGAGATGACGTCTTCCTACCTGCATCCCTCCTGTTCCTCTGCTGCTCCCTCCTCAGGCAAGATGATAGTACCTTCTTCTGGGTATCAGCGATCGATTGGGATGTAGAATGTGTGGATTGCCACATATCTTTTTGGATTGCCAGCATTTTGGAAGCATTTTTTTTTTTGAAGACTGTTGAATAAGACGTTGCACAAACATCTGTTGACTAAGTCTGTGAATGTAGATAAAAGTGGAACTAAAAAGTGTTTTTGAATCTGTTACATAGTGTTACAGGCGCCCATATCAAGTCAGCTTGCATGATGGCATTAAGGTCAACCGTTTAGACTGTTCATCATACCATCTTATTGTGAAAGTAGCAGTGCCAAACCTGAAATTTTCATAGATATGCTTTCCTCATTACTTGATCAATTGAAAATTGATGGTTACTTGTACTATGTTGTTGTTTGACGATGTGGTGTTTTCTGCCTCTTCCTTGAAATTTAATTTGCACTCACTTCCCCATTATGTAGCAAGGGCATTGAAAGTCTTGCAGTCATCTATGTCCTGGCTTATTTTTTAAAAGTTTTCTTTTCCCACTACAGTGAGGCATTAGTTGCCCATCAACTGCATGTAATAGGCATTTTAAGCATGTGCAACTTTCCTCCAAGCCACGCATCATCCTGACTTGGAACTGTATTGTCATTCCTTCACTGTTGAGAGATAAAATCTTGGAACTTTCTTTTCAGCAGCACCTTGGGTGTAGCTATGTCAGATGGGCTGTAGCAGTTTATGAAGGCAGCTTCTTGAGTGCAGTTAGGCACGTACACCAAATGGCTGGCTATGTCAGTGCTGCCCAAATCCCATGAAAAAATAAAAAGCTATTTAAATATGAGGCTCTTGATTTTTAGTCATGTTTTCAGACACTGTTGGTTGTGTATCAGGTAATTATGACTTAAATAAACTTTATGCCACAAGAGCACTACTTTAGATGTTTCCTAAATTGGTTTAAACTCAACTTCCTGAGGACAACATGGAAACCTATTGATTTAGATGACCTTTGCAATGCACTGTTGTTGTCATCTGTAATGGACCTGGAATGTTGGCAACTACAAATGAGTCATTATCCCTGCCTTTGGACCAATGAGGTTGCTCTGCTCTTTCGAAAGTAGAAGTGCAGCTGTTAACAACTGATTGCTGCCTGACCACAAGACAAGACAGTAGCTCAGAAGGAAGGATGCAAATATGCTTTGCAGACAGTAGACTGCATAATTAGAATTTTCACAGTTAAGATTATATTGATTTAGACTGTTCCTAGACATTAGTTTTGAAATTGGATATATCATTGTTTCATTATTTTATCCTGCAGTTGAGAGACTTTCAACTTTGAGGTTAGTTTAGTGGACAAAAATCTTTTTAGTTCTATGCTTTTATGTGATATTTTCATTGGGCTCTGACTACTTCATTTAAGACATCCAGTTGTAACAACATATGGTATTATACAAAATCTGAGATTTAACTAGACACAGGTGAATTAACAAAATTCTATTCAGTAACATACAAAACAAATATTTTCACTTTTATTTTAAAGTGTTATGATTTTTCCTATATGGTAGAGTAAGTACATAGTGATTCAGCTTTGTGTTTAACCCAAGATAATTATCTTGCCACATTAGTTTCTGGAAACAAATTCATGAAAAAGGATCAATGTATTTGATGCTAATCTTTATTTCTTTCTGCCAAATCTTTATTTCTTTCTGCCTAACCAGTTGAATAATATTTGTTCAGGTTTTTGAGAAACTGAAAACAAAGATTGGCTACAAACTTTCTCTTAAGATGGGCAGCACAGTGGCTCAGTGGTTAGTGCTGCTGCCTCATAGCAGCAGGGGCCTGGGTTCAATTCCCCATTGGGCAACTGTCTGTGTGGAGTTTGCACATTTGTCCCTGTGTCTGCATGGGTTTCCTCCACGTGCCCCAGTTTCCTCCCACAGTCTAAAGATGTGCAGGCTAGGTGGATTGACCATGCTAAATTGTCCATAGTGTTCAGGGATGTGTCGATTTTAGGTAGGTTTGGGCAATGGGTCTGGGTGGGATTCTGAGGGTTGGTGTGCACTTGTTGGGCCAAAGGGCCTGTTTCCACACTGGAGGGATTCTATGATGATGTAGATCCTTACTTGTTACTCTACAGGATATTGATCAGATTGCCGGTTAAGTATGTATGATCTTAGGCTTGTACAAATTTACATTTTGAATCTTATTAATCCAGAATTTGACTGATCTCAATATTTTGCTTGGGAGTAACTATTAAACATTTTTGATTATTAATGTTTTGAATACTGATTCTATGCAGACAATCTTTAAGTGCCAAGCTTAAGATATTAAATAGTGACCTAAATATAGTAATTTTTTGTGGCATGTAACAGCTGTGTGCTGTTTGAACCGGACAGTATTATTTGTGGAAATTCACCTGATTCTGATAGTTAAGTGTTGTCTTTATGCTTCAAGTACCTTCCTTTTCCTTCAAAGTTTTCCCTTATTATCACTGTCCCTATTCAAATGATTGACTGTCTGGATTCAAATGGTCTGCAAAACCTTTGCCCATCCCATATACCCTACCAATTCCCTAAGTGGCTATGTTGTTGTGAACCTGGATTGTTTTGCTTTAGGGAAGGGATAAAGCATTACAATGTAGCCTGATTACCTGACATCCATACACTCAATGTCCAGCTTGGGTCACTACATAGTGATTAGAAAGAAATTATTTTAGTCATTTCCAGAGTCTGAAAAAGATTATAAAATCAACTGCCACTTCTATGGACACCACCTTTTCTTACAGCATTGAGCAAAATGGACAGAGGAATTGGCATTTGAAACTGGGAAGTTCCTTGTTTGTGATTTGGTACCACAGCAAACATTGTCATTATGTAATTATGGACGACTGGTGTATGTATGTTTTCCGAACAAAGATAGAAGGTACATGGCATGAAAGCTTCAAATGCATATGTTCCAATAAGGGAGCTCTACTCGCAGTTAACAATATTCTAAATCTGATAGCTGGATAATACAGACTATGCTATACAAACCAAATGGTTTGATTTTTATTTTATGTTGGACTCCTCTGTGCTGCCGATTTACAGAAGAAGAAAAATAGGTCAGGATTCTGTTCTTAATTACTGTCCAATGAGTCCTGCCAATGTATGTATTTTGATTCAGGATAGGGTGTGGCTAATTGTTACATAGCCATCAGTAAAAATTTTGAGTTATTTATGTGCAGGAATTTCCCAAGTGACTGTGGAACTGTACCCTAGAAAGAGCGATGCTTTCACAGGTGATAGGCTAAACAAAGTCTCTGGTCCATCATATCTGTACCAGATAGGCTAAAGACTAAAGCAAAATTATATTTTCTGTTTGCCACTAAATCACTATTTTGAATTAATTAGAAGTGTTCTGTGCCCATACAAAAATGACCTGTAGTCACTGATTTCTAACTTTCTTTACTTTCTGATCTTCCCCACTGATATAGTCAAAACAGGAATATTTTCTTTAGTTCAGACCCACATGATGAATTAATTTGGGTTGTAGCAACAGAGGTGAATAAATCATAAATGTATAAATTGTGATGCCAGGGACAGAAAACGTAGTTTATAGAATTGTAAATATAAGAAACAAAAATCCATTAATAATAGTTGGAAGAAACTCCCTGCGAGTCTAATCCAGAGTAAGATTGCTGAGAAATCAAACTTGCACCCTCTCCTTACATGGTAGAAATAATGGAGGTGAGAGCTATCCAACACAGCATATCAAATTAGCTGCTAAATTAAGCAAAGAACTGTGGGTACTGGAGGTCTGAAAAATAAACATAAACTGCTGGTGAAATTCAACAGGTCTGGCAGCATCTCTGGAAGAAAGCAAAGTTCATGTTTTGAATCTGGTAACTGTTCTTCATCAGCAAACTTTAAACATTAAGTCTCCTTTTTATCCCCCAGATGCTGCCAGATCTGAGCTTTGCCAGCAATTTGTCTTTTTTTCCCAAACCATCTGCTGCTGGGTCAGATTGGTTCCAGCTAACATTTTAATTAATTTAACCAGTTATCAGAGAATCATAAGAAGTTTGTACACTAAAATTCCATACAATTTAGCAGGCTCTTCAGTTTGTTTAGCTTTCTGCATATTTCAGTGATGCATTATAAAATGAGAGCGCAGGTGTGATTTAAATATGGTTAAAAATGCAGAACTCACTCATGATCTTATCTCCAGTTAAATAGCACATAAACTATCTTGTCCTTCTGTCTGGCTGCAGACCGCTTGTACTGTTGACACTCATGTTCATGCAAATTCTACTTGCACCTTAGGTGTGCACGCAGTTCCAGTATCTGAGCTGTTGTCTGCCAGTGTCAGATAGGGCAGTGGGACCAAAAACAAGTTGCTGGTAAAGCTCAGCAGGTCTGGCAGCCTATGTGAAGAGAAATCAGAGTTAATGTTTTGGGTCCAATGACCTTTCCTGAGAATGGGTGTTGTAAGGGATGGGACCATTTGAGCGCTGCGCTGATGGTGTCTGTTTTTGGCTGTGGTGTGACTGGGCAGGGACAGTTTTTGGGTTTCCGAGAGTGGAAATTGAAAGCAGGATGTTAGATGTAAGAGAAGTTGAGTGGAATGGAAGCAGAAAAACTATCGTCACACCACCTGCAAACTTGCTTATCCTGCTAAATTGCAGGGTGACAGTTGCTTAGTTATTTTTAATTGATTCAGACAGGTGGGATTTGCTGACTAGGCCAGCATTACTGCCCATCCCTAATTGCCCTTGAGAAGGTGTGGTGAGCTGCCTTCCAGAACACAGCAGTTCATTCACAGCCGGTACACTCATGATGCTGTTCCAAGATTTTGACCCAGTTGAGAAGGAACATTGTTTAATTTTAAATGTTTTCAGTGATGCCAGATGCTACAAATTTTCAATGCAAGTGACCTCATGATGCTGAGACCGCTCCTCTGTAAGGCACAGTAGATGTAAGCTTTTTGTTTATTGTGCTTCACTTTGTTCTTTAAGCAAGAAGACAGAATTTCAGGCCTGCCATACGTGAATAGCTCAAAATAGGTGACAGCAGTGAGAGCTGATTCAGGGTGGCATAATCAGAATGAGAGGTTGAAGTAATGCATTTGGATGTTGGGTGTGTTGTAGTTCAATGACAGTTGGTGGGTTAGTGATGGAGTTAATGTGCATCAAGTGAATGGAAAGTTGAGATGTCATGTGAAGATGCATGTAAGACCATTGGCTTGTTTTGGCATAGCTATCTGACCCTTATGACCATATTCTAGAATTTAACGTCCCACCAGTTCCCACTCCTTTCTGAGCCATGTTTCTGAGGACTTTTGCACCCCTGTGGAACTATAATCTCTTTCTTTCTGTACATCTTCATAATTAAGACTTTCACTACATCAGGGAAATTAGGAGCCCTCTCCCCTGGTCTTCTGTTTCACTTTTTTAGAATTGCAGTTGCTGCCTCTTATGATTAAGTACAGTTTCCCTTTAAGAGGGGACAAACTTCTTTTGAGAAGAGAATGCCATTGGCACCGTGTGAGCATGAGCTGCTCAGTCTCTGTTGAGTGCCTGGGCTTCTAGCAGCACAGGTGGCCTGGTGAGACCAACTCTACAATTGGGTAAATAAGGTTGTACTGAATTTTTATGCTGATTACTTGCAGAGTAATGTCTCTCATAGGTCACAAGTTGAGGCCTTGTGCCCAAAAAAAGTTTTATTTTCATTCTTGAACAATTCTTTGTAAATTACATAAAATCTGAAAGAAGCCAATAAACTTAAGACAATTTTTTTTTGCATTCTACAGTTCTGAAGTTGCTGTTTCGTTTTAGTGGTATGCACAGTTTTTATGTGCAAGTCTGAGTTGCAATTGTGCTTTTCTAGTTGAAAGAGCGTGAAGAACTTGCATGGTGTATCGGTGAGAGTGAGGTTTGCTTTTTAGTAGATTTGATATAGAACAAATGGGAAGAGAGACACAGAAAATTAGCAATGCTACCAATGCAAATCTAGTACAATCAATAGTGTTTGTGCCAGAGCTTGGACCAGATGCTACGCATTCAAAATATGTTAGACCCTGTCCCTGACTTTTTCTTCCTCTGCCAACACTTCAAGAAACATGTCAAATGCAGGATCCAATTGTTAAGAAGCAGGAACTCCGTGAAAATTATTGATAAAACAGAGACTCCAAATTCCTTGCATCATTGAGAGTGACAACTGAAAACAGATAAGAGGAGTTGATAATTGACCGACATCTGAGCTGTTAAAGCAAAAAAGGTCATTAATAAAAGCAGCAACATCACTAACAACAGGGTCATACCACAACTAAATAGTGCAACATAGTAACATCAAGTATAATGCTTACATCATGAGCAATATGTACATCATTGTCGGAAGAGAATGCCTCAACATTGAGAACAGTGAATGCCAAGTTCACAAGATGGGAGACCCACCATCCCACCCATTAAGTAATGTTGTAAATAATGTGCTCAAGAAAACTGCTTTAACAGATTTGTATAATCAAAGTTAATACTTTACAAGTCAGTTATGATCTTTTAGGTAGACGTAATATCAAAAAATTTGATGATTAGAACAGTTATGTTTATTTTATGGAATTTTTAAAAAACAAAGTCACACTATTTGAAAGTTATTATTATTAAAATGTTATTTGATTTATTATTGAATCACCACAACAGAGCTGTTGTTTCTTCTTCTTGTAGAAGGTATAATTTGCTTAGCAAAAAAAATCTTCCATTTTCTGCCAATAAGTAACTGGAGGCGATTTTACATGAGACTTGAAGTATAACTTCAAGTCACAATAAGGGAAGGCTTGGGCCTTTGATTGTCTCTTGGCATTTCACAATTGACCGTTGGATGTGTCTGCCTATAACACTAAATCCTATTTGTTAATGTGTTGACAAGTGATGATATTTAATTCATACTATTCAGCTAATGTTTTAAACTCTCTTGGAATGAATTGATTCTATTCTTGTTGGATCTCTCAGACCTTACACGTTTTATGATAAAAAAGGAACTTTAAAATAATCTCAGATCCTAGTTTTAATTGTGTGAATAAAACCGCTCCCATAGTATGTTATGATTTGAGTGATACTTCAGTAGCTATCATCTCTTTCTGGTATGTATTTCAATACTTCAGGCATGTACTGCATATAGACACTATTCTCTTAGTGTCTTTGTAAATGTTATCACAGCTGATCTGTTTCTGAGTTTAAACTTTACCATTCATATACAGCCTCCTTTGTATCATGTGGAGCATGATCATGGCTACATTGTTTCTTTGATGCAAAGCTCCAAGAATCCGGTCAACAAAACACCATTTTCTAATGTGATGTTTTTGCTGATTGATCAGTACTGTAAAACTGCCGGTTGTTTTCTTTATCTGATCAGTCCATCTCTGGATCTCCTAAGAAAACATCGTGACATTTCATCGTTACTGGTCTCGAATCTAATTTTGGGTTCAGTCGTGTTATGTACGCATATGGATCTTCACACCTGATTGTTCTACTTTGTTTCTCGTGGCAACAGATGAAGTCTGAAATTTGTGAGCACTATTTCTCTTTCTAGATTTTATTTCAGACTTAAATCATGTCTCTGAAATCTTGAGAATAACCTCTAGAGTCTTCTGATACTGTACGCAACCTTTTCTTGGAGATGGTTTTCGGTGAATGATGAACGCAGTCCTTTATGGGCCTTCCCCATTGAAGTATGTATGAAACATGTCACATCTATATGCACCTGCTAAAAGTTTTCTCTTTCTGCGTTGGCACGGCCTCTGATGCTGTTTTGAGTTTTCAATATGAATGCTTTTGGCTTTCCATTTATTACCAGAGCTGCTCCCAGCTGCTGCTTTGAATCATCTGCTGGCAGAATAGAAAGTGTTGTATATTGTTCTGTGACAGTTGATAGAGGAATGGCATAAACACCACCGACTGTGATGTCATGTTGACTTGTGCACAGAACACCTCAAGATTGTGAAACAGCAAGACCTAATATCAGGTGATCCTCAGAGTTTCTCTAACAATCTCTATCCTGTAGTTACTTGCAAACAATCAATAAGCTAGTTATACCAGGAAGTGTTTTTCCTCTACCACATTAGATCAAGCAGGTCCTTTAGTCTCCTGCACTGCAGATGGTGGCAGCAACCTTCTTCATGAGCAGCAGCTCAAACAGCAAAGATCTGTCTTGCTCACACACCATGGTAGGTAGTGTGTATTTGATTTGACTGTTCAAGGAACATAGTGTGCAGTGATGTGATGTTCAGATTTGGCTTGATGTCGCGTGCTTATAGAGCACAGTCAGCAGCAGCGCTTAATGGTTTAAAAAACTCAGAAGAAAAACCATCTTGGCAGTCCTCTTCAAAGAAGAATGCTGTATCAAATGATAAAACTGTTTCAGTCCTGGTAAGAGATAGTGCTACCTCTCATATTGCGCACATGTTGTTGAAATAGTATAAGTAATTCCGAGCACATACAGGCTGATAGTCTGTGGGAATGGTGCCAAGACCGATTCAGCGGTGAGATCAGATATTGGGAGACTCTGTGAATAAAGCTTACTATCTCTGGTGGAGCAGAGGAAACTTTAAAACGGTGTACAAATCAGAATTGAGATGCAAGAAGTAAACCAAAAATTGCATAAAGCTCAGAGTGTCAGCACCACAGTGAATGGGCATCAAAAGGCATGGCTATTGAAGCTGAATTGAAGGGCCCGGAAAGAAATATTGATCCAAGGTCTCGGTCCCAGGGACGTTGCAATGCCAGAAATTAAAGCATCAATATTGGCAAATTAAAAGCCTAAGCACAGCTGGCGTAATGGGGACAGAATGCTTTGGACATGTTATTTTGGCCATGGAAAAGGTCCTTCCCAAGAGCTACGATACATACAGGAATAATTTATTTAAAACATTGAGTGAGAATCCTTCAGTAAAATTTGTGATTAAAGTGGGAATTGTTGTTAAAACCATCAACAATGAGATTCACTTATGAATCTGTAGAAAAACCAGGGATCTTCCCTTCCAAGTGGAAAGGGTGTGATTCTTCTGTTGTCCCTGCAAAATACAGGAAAATCTTTGAGTACAGCATCTAAGATCAGAAGTGCTACTTTTTCTTTTGTTCATGGGATGTGAATATTGTTGGCTGAGCCAGTATTTATTGCCTATCTGCAATTGCATTGGAGAAGGTGGTGGTGAGCTGTTGCTTTGAATTGCTGCAGTCAAAATATAGAAATATCTACTGTGCTCTTAGAAAGGTGTTCCAGAATTTTGAACTGCCTACAATGAAAGAACAGCAAAAAAATCGCATTTAAGATGGTACGTGGCTTCAAGGAGAACACTGCATCTGGTGTTTCCATGCATCTCTTGCTCATGTCCTTCTAGGTGGTAGAAGTCATGCTATTGTGGAAGCCTGGGTGAATTACTGCAGTGCATCTTGTGGATAGTACATACTGTGTCTACTGTGTATCAGTGTTGAAAGTGGTGAAAGGGTAGCATTCAAGTGGGATGCTTATCCTTGGTGTTAAACCTTTACAATGTTGCTTGACCCATCCAGGCAAGTGGGGGATATTCAATCACTGCTTCTGACTTGTGCCTTGTAGATTATGAATAAGCTCTAGGAAGTCAGAAGTCAAGTTATTCCTAGCTTTTGACTTTTCCTTTTAGCCTCTGTATTCATATGAATAGTCTGGTTCAGTTTCTGGGCAATGATAACTGTCAGAGTGTTGATAGCTGGGGGGATTCAGTGATGGTGAGGACATTGAATACCTATGAGCAATGATATAACAGTTAGAACATAGAACAGTACACCACAGGAACAGGCCCTTCGGCCCACGATGTTGTGCCAACCACGATGCCAAATTAAACTAATCTCTTCTATCTGCCCACAGTCCATATTCCTCCCTTCCTGGATTATTCATGAACCTGTCTAAATGCCTCTTAAACACCCCTATCATATACTAGCCCTGGCAGGACATTCCAGGCACCTACCAGTCTCTATGTTTTAAAAAAAAAAACTTGCCCCTGAAATGCCTTTAGAACTTTGCCCATCCACTTTTAAATGCATGCCCTCTTGTATTGGGCATTTCAACTCTGGGGGGGAAAAAGATAGTGACTGTCAACGCAGTCTGTGCTTCACATAATTTTATACTTCTATCAGGTCTCCCCACAGCCTCCATCCGTCCAAAGAAAACCACCCTCGTTTTCCAGCCTCCTTATAGCTCATACCGTCTAATCCAGGCAGCAAAAATAGTAGGAACTGCAGATGCTGGAGAATCCGAGATAATGAGGTATAGAGCTGGATGAGCACAGCAGGCCAAGCAGCATCAGAGGAGCAGGAAGAAGGGTCTAGGCCCGAAACGTCAGCCTTCTGCTCCTCTGATGCTGCTTGGCCTCCTGTGTTCATCCAGCTCTACACCCTGTTAATCCAGGCAGCATACTGGTAAACCTCTTCTGCACCTCCTCCAAAGCCTCCACATCCTTCCTGTAATAGGGCAACCAGAATCGAGTGCAATACTCTAAATGTGGCCTAACTAAAGTTTTACTAAGCTGAAACATGACATCCTGACTCTTGTACTTCAGGCCCTGACCAATAAAGGCATGAATCCCACATGGCTTCTTTACCATCCTGTCCGCTTGTGCGGTCACTTTGAGGGAGCTATGGACTAAGACTCCAAGATCCCTCTGTGCAGGGTCCTGCCATTAACTGTATACTTTAACTTAACATTTGATTTCCCAAAGTGCAACACCTCACACTTGCCCGGATTAAACTCCATCTGCCATTTCTCTGCCTATATCCCACTGTATCCTTTGACAACCTTCTACACTATCCACAATTCCCCCAACCTTGGTGTCGTCAACAAACTTAATAAGCCACTCATCTATGTTTTCATCAAAGTAATTTATATAAAATCACAAACAACAGAGGTCCCAGTACGGATCGCTAGTCATGGACCTCCAGCCAGAAAAACGCCCTTCTATGGGCGGGGCAAATGGCCAAGTTACTGTGGATCCCATGCATCTTTAATCTTCTCAATGAACCTACCATGAGAGACCTTGTCAAAAGCCTTACTAAAATCCATGTTAACAACATCCACTGCTCTACCCTCATCAATCACCCTCATCACCACCTCAAAAAATCAATCAAGTTTGTAAGACATGATATGCCCCGCACAAAGCCATGCTGACTGTTTCTAATTAGGCCATGCTTTTCAAAACACATGTAAATTCTATCCCTAACAATCCTCTCCAATAGCTTCTCAACCACTGATGTGAGACTCACCGGTCTATAGTTTCCGGGATTATCCCTATTTCCCTTCTTGAACAGAGGAACAATATCAGCTACTTGCCAGTCCTCTAGGACCTCTGCAGTGCCTAACAAGGATACAAAGATCTTGGTCAAGGCCCCAACAATCTACTCTCTTGCCTCTCTCAATAACCTGGAGTAGATACCATTGGGCCCTGGGGACTTATGCATCTTAATGCTCTTCAAAAGACTCAACACCACTTATTTCTTGACCTGAAAATGCCTTAGCATTCCTCACACTAATTTCACTGTCTTCCATATCCTTGTCCTTGGTGAATACGAATGCGAAGTACTCATTTTGGATCTCGTGCATATCCTTTTGCCTCCAAGCACAAGTTCCCACCTTTTATCGTTGAATGCTCCTGTCCTGTCCCAAGTTACGCTCTTGCTTTTAATGTGTGTGTAAAGTGCCTTGGGATTCTCTCTAACCCTACTTGCCAAGAACATTTCATGGCCCCTCCTTGCTCTCCTAATTTCCTGCTTGTTCTTTCCTGCTTTCTTTATATTCCTCATGGGCCCTGTCTGATTTTAACTTTCTAAACCTTACATTTACTACTTTTTTTGTTTTTGACTAAATTCACAACTTCCCTTATCATCCAAGTCTCCCATACCCCACCATCCCTTGTCCTTCGTCCTCCCTCCGTCCTACAACATGCTGGGCCTGATTAGAAGGTCTTTAAATAACTCCCGCATGTTAAATGTGGACTTGACTGATGACAGCTACTCCTAATGAACTCTTCCTAGTTACTGCCTAATAGTAATGTAATTTGCCCTCCCCCAATTTAGTTTCTTCCCACAAAGTCCTGATTTATCCTTATTCATAACTACCTTTTAAAATTTATGGAGTTGTGATCGCTGTTTCCAAAATGCTTTCCCACTCTAAGGTCAGTCATTTGGCCAGGCTCATTAGCTAATGCAAGGTCCAGTATGGCCACTCCTGTAGTGGTACTATCCATCTTTTGTTTCAAGAAACCCTCTTGTGTGCGCTTGACAAATTCTGTCCAGTCTAAACCTGTTGCACTAAAGAAGGCCCAGGCATTATTGGGGAAGTTAAAGTCACCATTATAGCAACTCTGTTTTTGCATGTTTCCATAAACCGCCTATGGTGTTCCTCAATGCCTGGTGGCAGCTGGGGGCCCTGTAGTATAATCCCATCAGAGTGATTGCAATATTCTTATTTTTGAACTCTACCCGTATTGTCTTAATGGATGAGCCCTCCAGTATGTCTTCTCTGAGTGCAGCTGTGACATTCTCCCTGATTAGTAATGCAGCTCCTCCACTTCTTTTAACTCCCCCTCTATCTCATCTAAAACATCAAAATCCTGTTCCCCTCTCAACCAGGTCTCTGTAAAGGCCACAACATTGTAGAGCCTGAATCAGCACATGGGACTAAGCTCATCTGCCTTGCCCATAATACTACTTGCATTGAAATAAACACACTTCAGACCATCAGCCCCATCATGTTCATTAACCTGTCCCTGCCTGTCCATCCTTTTACACTTACGGGTCATAACATCTACCTTTCCTCCAATCCTTCCATTTGCTGACCTGCTGCTCTGGTTCCCAGACCCCTGCTGCTCTAGTTTAAACCCTCCTGAGAAGCAGTAGCAAACCTCCCTGTAAGGATATCGGTTCCTCTCCCATTCAGGTGCAACCTGTCCCTTGTGTACAGGTCACCCCTGCCCCTGAAGATGTCCCAATAATCCAAGAACCTGAAAGCCTGCCCTGTTGATGCAATACTTTGTTCCTCACTTTGTCCATATCAGTAGTACCAACATGTACCTCAACCTCTAATTCATCACGCTGTTCTTTCAGGGTGCCTTGCAGCCATTCAGTGACATCCCTGACCCTGGTGCTAGAGAGGCAACACACCAGCCTGGAGTCATGTGTTCGGCTGCAGAAGCGCGTGTCTGCACCCCTGACTGGAGAATCCCCTATTAGTATTGCTCTTCATCACCCCACCCCCCGATGCAGTCAAGCTGCTTGTGGTGCCAGAAGCTTGGCTTTGAATTCACTCTGAGGTATCAGCATCTTCATCCTTCCAAAATGGAATATTGGTTAGTGAGTGGGACTCCAGGGGTCTCCTGCACTATCTACCTGCTCTTTCTGGATTGTCTTGCTAGTCACCCATTCCCATCTTTTCCTGAAGTCCCTTGAGCTGTAGTGTGACCACCTCTGAACATTCTATCCACATAACTCTCAGCCTCACGGATGTGCCACAGTATCTCCAACCCCTGCTCAAGCTCTGAGACCTGGAGGTCCTGCTTTTGAGCTCTTGTTAGAAATAGTTATTGCCTGGCACTTGTATAACATGAATGTTACTTGCTCCTTGATAGTCCAAACCTTGCTATTGTCTAGGTCAGCTGCGTAAGGATTCGGATTGCTTCAGCTTCTGAGGAGTTGTGAAAGGTACCAGTCATTGTACAATCATTAGCAAACATCCCTACTTCTGACCATATGACAGAAGAAAAGTGATCGTTAAAGGAGCTGAGGATGGTTGGGCCGAGGATACTACCCTGAGGAATTTTTGCAGAGATGTCCTGTAACTGAAATGATTGAATCTGCAATGATGACAAATAGCTTCCTTTCTACTAAATTTAACTTCCACTAATCGAGTGTTTTACTTGACTCTCAAAGATTCCAGTTTTGCTAATGCCTCTTGGTGTTATGCATGGTTGAATGCTGCCTTGATGTCAAAGGCTGTCACTTTCACCTCACTAGTGGTGTGCAGCTACTTTTGTCCATGTTTGAACAAAGATCAGGAGCCAAGTGGTCCTAGTCGTACCCAAACTAAGCATCAATGAGTGGCACACCTTCCATCACTTTGAAGATTGAGTATAGGCTGAAGAGATTGCCTCTTGTTGCATTCGATCTGCTTTTTGTGCACAAGATATGCCTGTACAATTTTCTAACCTGTTGGATAGATTCCAGTGTTGTCACCTTACTGGAACAGTTTGGCTAGGTACATGCTAGTTCTGGAGTCTTCAGTATTATTGCTGGAATGTTGTCAGGGTCCATTTTTGTAGTATCCAATGCCTTGAGCTGTTTCTTGATGTCACATGGTGTGAATCCGTTTGGTTGAAGGTTGTCAATTGTGATGCTGCAGTTTTTTTATTCATTCAGGGGGTGAGGGCGTCGCTAGCTAGGCAGCATTTATTGTCCATGCCTAATTGCCCAGAGGGCAGTTAAGAGTCAACCACATTGCTGTGGGTCTGGAGTCACATGTAGGCCAGACCCAGTAAGTATGATAGTTTCCTTCCCTAAAAGACATTAATGAACCAGATGGGTTTTTCCGACAATTGGCAATGGATTCAGTCATCATTAGACTCTGCCAAGGTGGGTTTTGAACCCAGGTCCCCAGAACATTACCTGGATCTCTGGATTAACAGTCCAGCGATAATACCACTAGGCCGTTGCTTCCCCTGCAGTTTGAAGAGACTGAGATATATTATCGAGTATGCATTTCTGGCTGAAGATGGTTGCAAATAAATCAGTCTTGTAACTTGCACTGATGTGTTTTGCTCCCACATCATTGATAATAGGAACGTTTGAGATGCCTGTTCATTGTTGACCTGCCCACTGTTCGGAACTGCAGAAAGTAGATCTAACTGTTGGTGTGTGATCATTTTAGCCGTGTGTATTGTATGCTGCTTTTATTGTTTGGCATGCAAGTGGTCCTGTGCTGTAGCTTCATCAGGTCAACACCTAATTTTTCTCTATGCCTGGTCCTACTCCTGGCTTTGATGATTATGATAGAGTGGTGGAAGTGCTGAACCATAATGTCACAGGTTGTGGTTTAAATACAATTCTGCCACTGATGATGGCCCACAGCATCTCATGGTTGACCAATCTTTGGTTGCTAGATCTATTTGAAGTCTGGCTCGTTTAACATAATAGTCATCTTCTGACCTGCTATCAGTGATCTCCAGCTATTTCCCCTGGAAATTAGTATGGAGAACTGATCTTGAAGTCCCATATGGTTTTTATCCAAAATATGATATATATTGACTCTGACTTCAAATTTGTACCGTTTTTTGATATTTTCTCTGATTCTGGGTTTGTAATTTTTTTATCATCTAATTAGTGTCAATGGCCTCCCTTTTCCAGTTATCTTTGTGAAAGGACATCTACAATTCTTCACACAAAGATTTAAACAAACCTTTGGAACAATATAAAACTAGATCAGAAATTGTACCATTAAGGCTGTCATTATAGTCATTTTAGTTAATTATTGGGCAGATGTTACTGTCTAGACTAGTATGTAATGCTCATCCCTTATTGCCCTGGAGAAGGTGGTGGTGGTGAACTGCCTTCTTCAGCTGCTGCAGTGCTTGGGATGTAAGGATACCCACTTTGCTGTTGGAAAGTGAATTTCAGGATTTTGACTTGGTAAAAGTGAAGGAATGGTGATCTTGGAGGGAACCTTACAGGAATCAATGTTACAATCCATCTATATTCCTTATCCTTCTTGGTGGTAAAGGTTATGGGTTTGAAATGTTCTTTTGAGGGAGCCTGGGTGTATATCTTGCTAATGGTGTACTCTGCTGTCATTGTGCACTGGTGGTGAAGTTGGTGGCTGGAGTGTCAATCAAGAAGGCTACGTTGTCTTCGGTATCTAGCTTCTTTAATTTATTCAAGCTTCATTACACCCATCCAGGCAAGTGTAGATTTATCCTGTTACCATCCTGACTTGTGCCTTGCAGATGGTGCACAAGCATTAGGAAGACACAAAATGAGGAGGAACACAGCAGACCAGGCAGCATCAGAGAAGCAGGAAAGTTGACGTTTCGGGTCGGGACCCTTCTTCAGAAATGGGGGTCCCGACCCGAAAGATCAATGTTCCTGTTCTTCTGATGTTGCCTGGCCTGCTGTGTTCTTCCAGCTCACAGTGTTGTCTCCGACTCAGCATCTGCAATTCTTGCTATCTCTGAGCCATTTATAAACCCACCGTGAAGCATCTTCCAAGGATGCCCACCTTGAAGAAGTTGTCATCCTCCCTCCGGAGAGAGCTAGGTGGAGCTCTCTCCCATTGCAACCCTCTGGTAATCTCCTCTGCCCTGCAACTCTCCGACCACATACTTAAACAAACCCGGTACTACAGCCACATCTCCTTTCTCAGTACCTACCTATGCAGCCGAATCATCCCCAATGGACTCCAGACAACATTCAGACTCCCCTGATTTGGCCCCAACTGCGACAACCTCTACCTCCAGAGCCTCCAAAAACCGTTTTCTCTATGGATCCTCAAGTACATACACTCAGCAATGTGCTGGCATCTTATGGCACTACAATCAACCTTGCCCTAGCTCAGCCTCCCCCTTTCAGACCTGCAAAGGACTTTTTCTGTTTTGCATTCTACGCAGGATCCACACCCTCAACCAACGCTCTTTCTCCACCCTTTCTGATATTAAAAACTGTAAGTACACTAAACTTGCTTGTGCTTACCACCAAAAACAGGCCTCTTCCACCACCCCAGTACTCGACCCTATCCAGGGCCCCCCTGTCAATATGCCAGGCGCCATTGACCATGCAGTTACCTTGGCCTCTCCCACTGATGCCACCAACCTTATCACTTCCGCCGAAGCCGTTCATGTCACATCCACTGCCGCTGATCATATTGCTGCTGCCGCTGCTTCCACTCCTGAGACGGTCTCCACCCTCACACCCAGCACCAGCTGTATGCCTAGCCCACGCCCCAAGTCCTGCTGGATCTTCACCATCCCCCCCCCCCGCCCCCCCCCTCACTGAGGATGAATAGACAGTCCTCAGTAAAAGACTCCCCTTCATTCCCAAGCGCCCACACATCAATGAATTACGTTCATGTCTAGAAGTTGAACTCTTTTTCTGCCGCCTCCACCTCTGCGCCTATTTCTTTGACTGGAAGTCTAACTCACCCTCTACAGATCCCTTCTCCTGCCTCCAACAAACCTCATCCTCCTGGACATCAACACACGGCCTCCTACCCTCCCTCAACTTATTCATTTCCAACGACCATCGCAACATCAATCACCTCAATCTCTCCACCTCACTCCAGCTTCTCCCCCATGGAATGCGCAGCCCTCCGTTCCCTCTGCTCCAACCCTAACCTCGTCGTCAAACCCGTGGATAAGGGATCGCCATAGTGGAATGGCACACTGACCTTTTACGTTACTGAGGCCAGCTGTCCCCTCCGATTATGACCTCTAAACATTCATCTCTCAGACCATTCATAACCTCATCACCTCAGGTGACCTCCCACCCACAGCCTTCAACCTCATTGTTCCCTAACACTGCGCTGCCCGTTTCTATTAAATCACATTTCTGAAGGAGGGTCCTGACTCGATGTCAACTTTCCTGCTCCCCTGCTGCCTGGCTGCTGTTTCCTCCAGCTCCACACTGTGTTGTCTCTGACTCCAGCATCTGAAGTTCTTACTATCACAAAATGAGTTAGTCCTGGCAAAATTCTTAGCCTGTGACCTGCTCTTGTAGTCACAGTATTTATGTGGTTGGTCCAATTCAGTTTCTGGTGCTAACACCCCTGATGTTAGTGGGTGATTCAGTGGTGTCAACATCATTAAATGTTAAGGAGCAATTGTTAAACTCTCTCTTTTTGGAAATGATCATTTCCTGGCTCTTCTGTGATGCAAACTGTCAGCCCAAGCCTGGATGTTAACATGATAACAGTAGATAATCTTGCCTGACTCTCCTTTTGAGAGAGAGGGGTTAGCTAAATCTTCCAAATACCCATGTGAATGCCAGAAATGAAACACAGGTTGCAGCCATGCAATCTGATAGCTCTTACTTTGAGATGGTGAAGAGGAAGATAGTTGGAGGAAAGATTGATCAAAAGCCGCAATGAAATCTGAATAGGCTTTGCCAGAGTCTTTGAAACATTGTGATCCAGCAGTAATCTACGATATGCTGCAGACATTCATTGTTTCCAAAACACTTTTTTTTTCTTTTTTTTTAGAGATTTCTAATGTAATAGTTGATGACAGAGGAACTACCTGAGGATTCATGAATGTTAACAAGATTTCTCATTATTTTTCAGTTTCATTGACAATCTTTTTTTTTGTAGATACAAGCCATGAATTTTGCTTTGGTACATTCAGTGGGGTTAGGTTCGAAGCATCCCAACTCCCACCAATCACCCTCCTCCCTTTTATGCACCATTTCTTCCCCCTCCCCCACAAGAAGAGTGGGCTCGAATTAGATGATATGTAATTTTTAAAAAAATCCTCAGACCTGCCCTCCAAGCAACCACTAATGGCCACCTGTAGCTTTCACGGAAGTGGGACGTGCAAGGAGATCCATTTTGATACCAAGCAGGGGAGTTGGCTATTTGAATACCTTAAGGCTGCAAGTCTCACATTAAAACATCGTGTAGACTTGACCTTGATTGGGGAGCATTTCCCATGTCTTGGGAAAACTTGAAGCTTTCAGAAGCTGAAGACAGCTTTGGGGGAAAAATGCAAGTATCCTTAGTGTTGTTTTGGATCATGGGAGGGTAGGAATGCCTTCCCCTTTCCCATCCAAAATGCTCACCTAAGATTCTGTCAGTTCCCACTAATACAATAGTCACTTCCTTATCACCTTCTGCAGTTTCTTTCAAGATGTTCACTGCCAAAGGAGCCAAGTTAAGGTCAGGTTGACCACTTGATGGGAACCTTTCTGAAGACCGACGTGATGTAGTTCAAGCACTGTGCTATTCCCAACCAAAACTTCTTTCCCGCTTAAACTGCCTGATCAAAATTGGGATTCATATGCTTGCTTCAAGCAGCATCCTGTTCCCCAGTCTTAGAAGGTTCCAGGTTAACTCATTAGCCTTTATCCTTGTTCAGCAATGCCATTTCTCCATTTGTTTAGAGCTGTATTTGAGAACACAATCTGAATAACGTCCTGTGTCTGAACCTCCTGCACCTCCATCCACTGCTTCCAGCAACCTTTCTACTAACTTTAGAGTTTCTATTTGTATAGCACACTTCTTTGAAGTCCCTCTGAAGGACCTGTCGTCAAGATCCACTGGGTTGGATAGCGACAATGCTATTTGTAAAACAGTGGATTCTGCTGTTTAAGGAATCAGAGTAAATAGTCTAACTGTATTTAATACCACTGTTGGAATATTGATCAATAGATGTGTTCCCACATAATTTCCCAGAACCGAGATAGTTGAATTCAATGGAGACTGTATGTTTTCAAAAGGTTATAATATGGTTTGCTTTATCCCATTTTAATTGATTTATTATGGGAATATATTTCTGCACAACATTGTGATTTCCAATTTTTTTATGAACTTGATTGTGAATTTGATTATCTCGCAAGAAACATTTTTAGTATTACAAATAGAATTAAGAGTTTATTGCATCGTCTTTTAGCATTTTTGTACTGATTCTTGTTGAGCAACAACAAGGGTTTGTTTCTTCACTGGTCTCTAAAACTCCCACTGAAGGTTTAACATCGACTTTGGAAAGAATTGTTATTGCATTTTTTAATTGTAGAATGCTTATAATACAATCTCTTGATCTGAATTTGTTAGACAGCTTTTGTCAAGTTACTGGATAATGACTAATTTATTTTTTTAATTAACATTTTTTAAAGAAAATTATGCACAATAACATGAAAATATCATGTCTATGGATTCTTGTATGAAGTAAGGATATATAGAACCAATTGCAGGACTTTAGATTGGCAATGAAGCACTAAAGTGTAAAACATACATCCATTTGTTTCTGGTTTTATTTCTTGTGACTTATGTTAAAATGTTAATGCTCAGTAAAGCTAAATTTCTGAACGCTAGTCTTGAATTGAATTCCTAGCCTCTGACCCTGTCTTTTGGCTTCAGTATTGTTATGGCTACTTTAGTTCATCTTCTGGTCAGTGATAATCCCCAAGATGTTGGTGAGTGAACTCGGCAAATGTAATGCCATTGAATGTCAAGGGACAATGCTTAGATTCTGTCTTGTTAGAGATGGTCATTGCTTGACATTTGTGTTAGTTAAATGCAACTTGCCTCTTATCAACCCAAGCATGCACATTGTTCAGCTGTTGCTGTATGTGGGCATGGACTGATTCAGTATCTAAAGAATTGTGACAGGTGTTGAATATTGTACGGTCATCAGTGAACATATAGGTTCTTGGCCGTGTGTTGGAGGAATATCATTGAAACAGCTGAAAATGGTTGGACCTCAGTTACTTTACTGGGCAGATTGTGCTACAAGATGCTGGGACTGGGATGATTGACCTCAACCACCACAACCATTTTCCTTTGTGCTAGGCATGACTCTAATCAGTGGTGAGATGTCCTTCAATTCCAATTGATTTAATGTTACTAGAGTTCCTTCTTGCCATGCATTGATGTCAAAAGCAGTCACTCTCTCACCTTTTACCTCTGGGTTCACTTGTTTTGTTTGTAGAGCCATAGAGTTATACAGTATGAAAACAGACCCTTTGGTCCAAGTCATCCATGCCGACCAGATATCCTAAACTGATCTAGTCCCATTCGCCATCATTTAGCCTGTATCCCTCTACACCCTTCTAATTCATGTACCCATCCAAATGCCTTTTAAATATTGTAATTATACCTGCCCCCACCACTTCCTCTGGCAGGTTATTCCATACATGTACCACCCTCTGTGTGAAAATGTTATCCCTCAGGTCCCATTTAAATCTTTTCCCTCTCACCTTAAACATACACCCTCTAGTTTGGGACTCCCCTGCCCTGGAAAAAACCTTTCCTTTTACCCTATCCATTCCTCTCATGATTTTATAAACTTCTGCGAGGTCACCCCTCAGTCTCTGACGCTGCAAGGAAATAAAACCCCAGCCTATTCAGCCTCTCCCTCTAGCTTAAACCGTCCAATCCTGACAACATTCTTGTAAATCTTTTCTGAACCCTTTTAATTTTAACTAGATCTTTCCTATAGGAGGGAGACCAGAACTGAATGCAGTATTCTAAAAGTGGCTTAACAATGTCCCTTACAGCCACAGTATGACATCCTAACTCCTATACTCATTACACTAACCAATGAAGACAAGCATGCCAAATACCTTTTTCACCACCCTGTCTAAATGCAACTCCACTTTCAAGGAACTATGCACCTTCACCACAGGCCATTTTGTTCAACAATACTCTCCAGGGCTCTACCATTAACTGTATAAGTCCTGTTCTTACCAAAATGCAACACCTCCATTTATCTAAATTAAACTCCATCAGTCACTCCTCGGCCCATTGGCCCATCTGATCACGGTCCCGTTGACCTTTGAGAACCTTCTTCACTGTCCTCAACACCACCAATTTTAGTGTCATATGCAAGCTTACTAACCGTACCTCCCATATTCACATCTAAATCATTTGTATAAGTGATGAAAAGCAGTGAATCCAATGCTGTCATGGGAGTGGACCTGGAAGAATTCAAACTGAGCATTAGTGAGCAGGATTTTGCTGATTAAATGCAGCTCCAGCGCAGCAGTGTTTGCAAGTTTTGTAATTTTGATGATTGAGAATAGATGCGTAGAAAAATAATTGCCAACATTGGATTTGATTAGATTGGATACCTGGCGATGTGTTTGGGTAACAATATTGTAGCTGAGCTGGAACAGTTTTCTCAAAGCCATAGCTAATTCTGGAGCTCAGGTCTTCTCTATTATTGCCAAAATGTTGTCACACTCTATAGTTTTTGCAGTATCCAGTGCCTTCATGCTTTTCTTGATGTCATGTGGAACAAATCAAATTTTCTGAAACCGAGCATCTGTGATGATGGGAACCAAGGTGGATCATCAATTTGCAAGCGCTGGATGAAGTTTGGTGAAAATGCTTCAGCTTTCTCTTTTTCCCTGATTTACTGGACTCTGCCGTTGTGTATGTCCTGCTCAAGTCTTCTCTTGTCTTTCCTCCTCTGATTCTGCCGTTGTAAATCTCTGTTCCCTGTTCCCTTGGATGTTTGTCTGGCTTCCACTTAACTCTATTCCAGTACTCGTTTCAGTCACTCCCTGTGCTAGTTAGTACACATTCTTACCGTTCTCTAGGTAATCGAATTTTTCATTCTGAATTTCTTATTGAATCACTTGCTGATTGTCTTATATTCATGACCTGTTTATAATGCTCTTCCCCACAATAGGATAAACACTTGAAAACATTTAAATGCTATGAGGAAACAGTTGTGGGAATGGGACTAATTGAATTTCTCTTGCAAAGAGACATCACATGCATGTTAAACTGAGTGACCTCCATTTCTTTGTCAAATTTCATGAGGTACTTACCGCTTCTTTGCTGTCTGAATCACTTGTGTCCAATGCAATTTGTATGTACTGTTCATCTGAATCAGTTGAGGCAGACATTCTTCTCTGCTGCTGACTGAACTGGAGGGGGCACCAATATCCTGGCAGGGAGATTCTGCCAGTCACTCAGGGGAGTTTAAACTAGTCTGGAAGGAGTGTGGGATCCAAAGCAGTTGGGAGATGAAAGAGAAGGTTGAGGACAAGACACAAGTTAATGAGAGCAAGGTAAATAGTAAAGGCTGAGATGGTAGTCCTGGCGCTAGACAAGAACTTGCCAGGAAGTAAGGGAAGACTGGGTTAAACTGCATTTATTTAAATGCAAGAGGTCTGACAAGTAAGGTAAATGAGCTTGGGGTATGCATGGGTACATGGGACTAGGATATTTCAGCTATTACCGAAACATGGCTGAGTAAGGGACAGGAATGACAGCTCAATGTTCCGAGGTGCAGATGCTATAGCAAGGATAGAAGGGGAGGCAAGAGAGGAGGAGGAATTGTATTTTTAATGAGGGAGAAAATCACGGCAGTACTGAGAGAAGATATTCTCGAGGATTCGTCCACCTAGTGTACATGGGTAGAATTGGAAAAAAAAGGGGGAGATCACTTTGATACAATTGTACTATAGATCCCCCCCACCCAGTAGTCAGCAGCCGATTGAGGAGCAAGTATGTAAGGAGATCGCAGACAGCTGCAAGAGTAATAGTGTTGTAATCATAGGGGATTTTAACTTGCCTAACATGGACTGGGACTGCCATAGAGTTAATGGCTTGGAAGGAGAGAAATTTGTTAAGCGTGTTCAGGAACAATTTCTCATGTAATAGATAAATGGCCCTTTTGGAAAAGGGGCAAAACTTGACCTCCTCTTGGGAAATAAGGCAGAGCAAGTGATGGACGTATTAGTGTGGGAAAATGTGGGACTAGTGACCATAATTCCATTTGTTTTAAAATAGCAGTGGAAAAGGATAGGTCTGGTCCACAATTTTAAGTTCTAAATTGGCGCAAGGCCAATTTTGATCGTCTTAGACAGGAACTTTCAAAAGTTGATTAGGGAACGCTCTTTGCACATAAAGGAATGTCTGGTAAGTGAGAGGCTCTCAAAAGTGAACTAATGAGGGTTCAGGACCAGCATGTTCCTGTTAGTGAAGGATAAGGCTGGCAGGAGTAGGGAACCCTCGATGATGAGAGTTATTAAGGCCCACATCAAGAAAATGAAGCAGGCATGTGACATGTATAGGCAGCTGGGATCAAGTGAATTCCTTAAGGAGTATAGAGAGTGTCGGAGCACACTTAAGAGAAATCAGGAGGGCTAAAAAATGGCAAGAGATAGCTTTGGCAGATACGGTAAAGGAGAATTCAAAAAGATTCTGCAAGTACATGAAGGGCAAAAGAGTAACTAGACAGAGAATAGGACCCCTTAAAGATTAAAAAAGTCGTCTATGTGCGGAGGTGCGAGAGATGGGCGAGATCCTAAATGAATATTTCTTGTCTGTATTTACTACTGCAAAAGGCATGGATGCTAGGGAAATAAATCGTGATGTCTTGAAGAGAGTTCACATTACAGAGGAGGAGGTGCTGAAAGTCTTAAAACGCATTAAGGTAGATAAATCCCTGGGACCTGATGAGCTGTATCCTAAGACTTCGTGGGAGGCTAAGGAGCAATTTGCAGGGCCCCTAGAAGAGTTATTTATATCATTGACAGCCATGGGCGAAGTGCCCGAAGATTGGAGATGGCTAACATTGTACCATTATTTAAGAAAGGCTGCAGGGATATGCCTGTGAACTACAGACCGGTGAGCCTAATGTTAGAGGGATTCTGAGAGACAGGATCTACAGGCATTTAGAGAGGCAAGGACTCATTTAGGATAGTTAGCATGGCTTTGTGCGTGGGAAATTATGTCTCATGAATTTGATTGAGTTTTTTTGAAGGGATGACCAAGAAAGTAAATGTGGGCAGTGGGGTAGATGCTTTCTACATGGACTTTAGCAAGGCCTATGACAAGGTATCACATGGTAGGTTGCTGAGTAAAGTTAAATCTCATGGGATCCAGGGAGAGCTAGCTGATTGGATACAAAATTGGCTTGATGGTAGAAGACAGTGGCTGGTAGTAGAGGGTCGTTTTTCAGATTGGAGGCCTGTGATAGCAGTGTGCCACAGGGATTGGTGCTGGATCCACTATTATTCGTCATTTATATAAATGATTTGAATGAGAATTTAGGAGGTATGGTTAGTAAGTTTGCAGATGACATGAAGATTGGTGGTATAGGGGACAGTGAAGAAGATTATCTGGGAATGCAGTGAGATCTGGATCAACTGGGCCAGTGGACTGAGGAATGGCATCCATCGAAACCCTACTATGTGGAAACAGGCTGTTCAGCCCAACAAGTCCACACCAACTGCACATAGAACATCCCACCTGGACTCAACACCACCACCACCGCCGCGCGCCCCCCCCCCCCCCACCACCCTATTCTTGTAAACTTCCATTTTCCGTGACTAATCCACCTAACCTACACATCCCTGGACACTATGGGCAATCTAGCATGGTAAATCTACCCAAATTGCACATCTTTGGTGTTACAAAGTTGGGTAAAGTAATTGTGAAGTGGAAGGCAGGAAGCTAAAATTGTGGTTCCTTTAAGAGACTTGTACTTTGTCTGTACTTAGAAATTTAAAAAAAATCTATGTCTGAGAGCAGCAGCTGAAGTTGCCAGTACAGAGAGCCTCAAAAAGTGAAACAAGTGTTATCAAAAACAGACCTTACAGGTGGCAGGCAAAACAGTTTGAATTCAGCCAATTAATTTAAATGAAGCACCCAGATACAGAAAGCCAATTGAATTTAAATCTGATCGTGTTGACAACCTGAAACCAATCATATTAGAATTTGATTGTCATTACGAGTATATAAGACAAGGGCATTTGGAAAATCGGGGAGAGCCACCTGCTACCTGCCAGAGTTAGCACCGTTCAGCCCCCAGAGAAAGCCCATCTAATTAATCAAAGGTACCATGGTATTTTAGCTCAAAGCTCTCACTGAAGAAATTATAGAGATAAAACATCCCTGACAGCAGAATTAACAGAAGGTGTTTGTGAAGAGAGCGGTGACATCAGAAGATTCCAGAAAACTGTCTGTGCGAAGTTAAGTTATAATTTATTGTTTCTTTTTAATTGGGTTAATATTAGTGGGACTTGTTTTTATTTAAACAGCATTCCAGTAGAATTTTCCAGTTAGGGAAATAGTCTAAGGGGGAATTGTTGTTTTGTTAGTAATTTTGTTAATTTGTTCATTGTTGGATTAAATAAATATTGTTTCTTGTTACTTGTCAAGTGGAGAACAGGGATTTTCTTTCATTTAACCCTTTTTAATAGATTACGAGGGGAAAGACAAGCTTCTCTGGGTGTTTCGGGGGTAAATTTTACAGGGGATCCCCTACTCCTGTCATAACTGATTGGGGCTTGTATTTTAGTTTAATTATCAGAGGGGTTCGGCCATTCCCCGTTGTAACAAAAATTGGGGGTTCAAGTCTGGGGTCTGGAGTATGAGTCTGGTATCTAGATGGTTCGTGTATGGGATCTGAACGGATTTGGACAGATTTAAACAGACTTGGGGATTAGTGTCCTAGATCTTTAAATAAAACTTAGGTAAGAACAATTCTGTCTAATTTCAGTGACTTGTCATTGGTTAAATTAAAAGTGAGGGAAATGGTCCTTAACATTGTTAAAGAGATCCTGGGGTTTGAAGATGCTTCCCAAATTTGCCAAGAAAGTTTAGAAAAACAGAGGAAGGATATGCTATTGGAATTAGCAAACAGATTAGAATTGTGTTTAATTCGGGATAAAAAGAAAACTGAAATCATAATGGAGTTGGTCAAGTATTTAGGCATACCAGAGAAAGAGGCAAGTGCAGTGAAGCTGGAAAAACTTAGATTGCAAATGAAACAACTGGCGTTAGAGAATGAAAGGAAGGCGAGAGAGTTTGAATTACGGTTACAAGCAGAGGAAAGAGAACAGAAAGAAAGAGAGAGAATAAAGGGAAAGAATGTTCGAGTTGGAACTTGAAGCTGAACAACTTCAAATGGCAGAAGGAAAAGTACAAGATAGAAGTGAGGATGAGCAAACTTATAGTAGCCAACAGCCTAGTAGGGATATATACAAATATGTCAAAACGTTACCAAAATTTGATGAAAAAGATGTAGAAGACTTCTCTGTTTCCTTCGAAATTGGCTAAACCGATGTACTGGCCAGAAGATATCTGGGTAACGTTAATTCAGACTAAATTGGGAGGCAGGGTTAGTGAGGTGTTTGCAGCGCTGTCAGATGAGGTGTCAAGATATTATGAAGAGGTTAAACAGGCAATTTTGAGTGTCTACGAATTGGTACCAAAAGCATGTAGACAACGGTTCAGAAACATAAAGAAGGAACCAGGTCAGAGTTATGTCAAGTATGAAAGAATTAAACAGCCTCTTCAATAGATGGCTGAAAGCATTAAAGTTTCTGTGTTTGCAACCCCAAATGGGCTGTATCAATTTAAAGTAATGCCCTTTGGAATGAAGAATGCACCCACCACATTTCAAAGACGTATGAACAGAGTTGTGGCAGGATTAAATAATTGTGCTGTCTATGTAGATGGCGTTGTGATCTTTAACCATTCATGGAAAGATTACGTGCTGCATTTGGCGGAAAGACTACAGGAGGCAAATCTGATTATAAATTTAGCAAAAACTGAATTTGTGAAGGCAGAAGTGACATTCTTGGGACACAACATCGAACATAGAAGGATGACTCCAAGGAACATAAAGACGAAAGCCATCAAGGAATTTCCAAGACCATCCTCGAAGAAAGAGGTACTTCAATTTTTGGGACTGAGTGGATTCTACTCGAAGTTTGTGCCAAACTTTAGAAGCGTGGTGGCACTGCTGATGGATTTGCAAAAGAAGAACACAAAATTTTGGTGGGCAGAACAATGCCAGGAGGCATTTGAGTATTTAAAAGCCATATTAACCACCACACCAGTTTTAGCTAAACCAAATTTCTTGAAATCCTTTTAAAGTTGCTATTGATGCCAGTGATGCAAAGGTTGGAGCTGTGTGGACGCAGGAGGATGATGGCAGAATTGAAAGGCCAATCGGATATTTTTCGAAGAAACTCACTATTCATCAGAGAAAATAATTGAATGTTGAAAAAGAATTATTGAGTTTGGTATTGGCCTTACAATATTTTAAGGTTTATGTTACGAACAATATTTTGGAGACGGTTGTGTACACAGACCACAACCCCCCACTTTTTTTTTTTTGGAAAAGTTTTAAGGACAAAAAAAAAAGAGACTATTTAGTTGGAGTCTTATGTTACAAGCTTTTAACTTCCAAATTGTACATGTTGTGGGACATAAAAATGTTATTGCGGATGCGTTATTGCAGGTTTAAAGAAAATCTATAGATAAGATAGAACCGGTACAGTCCAATATTATATATATTTGAATTAGTATGAAAGGTATAACTTTTGAGTACTGACTTAGCTATTTTCGTGGAAATAGTGTTAAGATTTAGAAAAAAATGAAACCATCTTTCCTTAAACGTGTCTAATTTAATTGTGAAAACTAGGTGGCACAAGGGCCTGTTTCTGTGCTGTAGACCTCTATAAATCTCATGAGAATGGATAGTTTGTAGTACATCCTCCTCCTGTTAGTTATTTATTTGCCCACTATCATTCACAACTGGATATCGCAAGATTGTAGTGTTTTAATCTCATTCTTCTTGTGGGTTTAATTATCTCTGTCCAATTATTCTGTTTTGGTATGTGTCTTGCTTCCATAAGTTGACTGTCATTTTTAGGTCTGCCTGTTGCTGCTCTTGGCATGCTCTCCACTCCTCATTCAACCAATATTGCCTCCATGGTTGATGGTAATGGCACAGTGAGGGTAGTCCCAGGCTGTTGATCAGATATTTTCTTATCGACCTGTTCGAGGAAGTTATGACACGTCTCTGGAGCAGGTGAGACTTGAACCAGAGCCTCCAGCCTGTCGGGTTACAGATTGTGCTAGAATGCAACTAAGCTTCTGCTGATGGCCCACAAATACTTCAAGAATGCCAAGTTTAAAGCTGCTAGATCTGTTCTGAATCGGTCTTCTGTAGCACAGTGGCAGTGACACAAAACGCGATGGGGGGTATCCTTTAAAAATAAGACTTTGTCTTGTAAAGGACTAGGCAATGGTAGGTCCTACTAATAACGTCATTGCAGATGAATGATGAAGGTTGGTGAGAATTTTTCCTATGTCAGTTCTACCAGTTGGCCCAGGTTTTTTATATCTGAATTACAGATATATTCTAGGTCTGTTAATCATGTTTCTACTAAGCATATTTGTGGAAATTTGGGCTCCCTGCCCAGAATTCAATCTGTGCCTTTATTATTTCCATGCGATCTTCAAAATGAAGAATTACTGATTCTTCCATTGAAGGAGGATGGTACTGGTGACTGATCAGAGGTTTCCTTGTTTGACTTGAAGCTATGAAAATTTATTGGGTCCACAGTCAATGTTCTGGACATTCTCACTTGTCTGTAGATTCTTTCACCAACCAGTTCAGACCTATTGTGACACATCTCTGAAGCAGATTGGACTTGAACCCAGGTCTCCTGTCTCAGAGGTAGGTACTCTATCATTGTACCACAATAGTCCCCATCTTGTTTACCTGTGCTGCCACTTTATGAGGCCTCTTCTGTAATGGGATAGGATACCAAAGGTTGTATGATGTAGGAGTAGTCCATTTGCCCTGTCGAACTTGCTTCAATGATCCCATTGGAGTGTGAACTGAGGCCATTTGCTAAATATTTAGCATATTCACTTGTCAACCGGTTGACAATACAGGTGGTATAAATGTTGGATTTCCTATGGAATTGGTATTCTTGTAAACTATCCTCATGACTGCAAAATAAAAAACTTCAACAAAGTGTCTTTATTCCAGCTTCACTCAAGTTGTGTACTGCTAAATAACTACTAAAAAATCTGTCAATTGCGGCCTTAACAGCTTCCACTACTCTCCATGGTCGAGAATTTCAAGGATTAATGAAATACCTCTTCATGTGCAGTTTAAATGTGAGACTCTTTAATTTTAAATTATGACCTTGAGTTCTGTTCCCCACACAAGGAAACATTATACCTGAATCTTATGTTGTAATAAGATCACTTCTCGTGCTTCTAAATGCAAAAGTATATTGGCTAAATTTGCTCAACCCTTGCTGAGAAGAAAACACGTCAGCAATGGAATCCATCTAGTGAACCTTCTTTGAGCTGCTCCCAAATTGCAGATATATCTCTCCTTAAGGAGGGTATCTAAAATTGGTAACAATTCTCTAGGTGTGGAGTAATACTTCCATACTTGCTTATTCTGTAACACAGAAGCAATACTTCACTG
Organism: Rhincodon typus; assembly: GCF_021869965.1. Classification (NCBI taxonomy): domain Eukaryota; kingdom Metazoa; phylum Chordata; class Chondrichthyes; order Orectolobiformes; family Rhincodontidae; genus Rhincodon; species Rhincodon typus. The sequence continues at coordinate 61,541,443 of NC_063337.1, read as the reverse complement.
CCTTTATACTAACCTTAATTATGTGCTGTACCCACATGCTAACATTTTGTGCTTTGTGTACAGGGACACCCAAGTTCATCTCCAGTCTGTCTCCATTTAAACTACATTCTGCTGTTTTAGACTTCCCGCCACATAGATAAGTAGAGTGTAATGTGGGGAAATGTGAATTGGTCCATTGGCAGGAAAAACCCAAAAAGTGGTGAGAGATTGGTATGATGCAAATGGATCTGAGCATCCTAGTGCATAATTTGCAAAAACTTAGTATGCAGGTACAGCAATTAATTAGGAAAGCTGATAGAATGCTAGTGCAAGGATAATGGTAGACAATAGTGGGGTTATGCTACAGGTAACATGGCATTGTGAAGCCACATACGGAGTACTAAGTACAGTATTGGTCCCATTATTTCATGAAGGATATAAATTCTTTGGAAGCCGTCCATATGAGGTTTACTTGACTAATATCTGAAATGAGTGAGCTGCTTTCTGAGGAAAGGTTGGACAGAGTAGACTTGTACCTGCTGGAGTTTAGAAGAGTAAGAAATGACTAGATTGAAACGTGTAAAATTCTGAGGGGTCTTGATGGAGTGAATTTCAAAGAGATGGGTTTTTTTTTGTGGGACAATCTAGGTATTATTGTTTCTGAATAAGAGATTCCATGTAAGATAGCTGATAATGTTTTGCTCATTGATCATTGAGTTTTTTTCAAAAGGAAGTGGAAAAAGATTCTTTAAATGGTGAAAACTTATTAGGGCTAGATCAGACAGTTGAGTAATTAGATCAATCATGATCTTACTGAATGACAATAGGCTTGAAAGGTCACTTGGCCTACTCTTCCGAGTTCTGGTGATAAATTGTTCCCACATTATATTCTACCCGCCAGTTTGTTGCTTTTGCATTCCTCGCATCCACTATTTGATTAAAATTTGCCTTAGTTATATAATTCTTTAGACTTAGTTATATTATTTGCCAAATACTAACATGGCTCAGGTGAAGGCCGTCTTTATGGTACAGTTCCCTCTTTCTCCAGTACTACTGCTATTACCATATGAATTGAACTCCTTTTCTGTTGCAACCATGTATAAGCCATGTATTCAACTCTAAGCTCATTTACTATATGCCAATTTGCTAGCTTCTCAGCTGGTTGTCTTGAGATCGTTAGCTTTGTGGTTTTGCTTTTTAATTTAATCTCAACTGGCTCATACTGCCTTGGCAGAACCTTATTTTTAGTTCTGCCTTTGTCATTGATATCTATGGAGAACTTGGTATCTGGATCCGCCTTTCATGTTCATTTGCAGTAGAGGAGATGCCCTTAACCCTAGTGCTGGACAAGCACCAAAGACTTTGGGACTCTCTTGGTTCTATGCAACTGCTTATTTGTCTCACCATACTCTTTTCTGGTGCAATTGCATTACTTTATCTCCCCCACCTTAAATGGTTCTCCGCACCATGGTATCACAGTCATTTTGCTTAACCCCTCTACAATCCCTGCTCTTATTCACGAGTTGCAAGAATCTTTAACCTGTTGGACAATTGCAAGGGATGAACATACTCCATTTCTACCGTCTGGATCCCTGCAGCTACCACACTTGTAGGTACACCCTCCTGTCCATATACATGGAACAATTCTATGGCTTTGACAGCCTCCTGAATCAATGTGTCTAGGTAACTTTCTTATATATTGCAGTGTCTGAAACTTAAATTTCAACATATCAACTCTGAGCTGAGATTTCTTGAGCTGAAGGCACAGTGCAGATATGGTTGCATCGGTTTTCAGCAACTGCCTACATGCTACAGCTGTAATATATAACTGGGGAAGCTAGGGAAGTGATTGCTAGGCCCCTTGTTGAGATATTTGTATCATTGATAGCCACAGGTGAGGTGCCGGAAGTCTGGAGGTTGGCTAATATGGTGCCACTATTTGGGAAAGGTGGTAAGGAAAAGCCAGGGAACTGTAGACCAGTGAGTCTGACAGTGGTGGGCAAGTTGTGGGAGGGAGTCCTGAGGGACAGGATTTCCATATATTTGGAAAGGCAAGGACTGATTAGGGATAGTCAACATGGCTTTGTGTGTGGGAAGTCTGGTCTCACTAACTTGATTGAGTTTTTGAAGAGGTAATAGAGGATTGATGAGGGCAGTGTGGTGGATGTAATGTATGTGGACTTTAGTAAGGTGTTTGACAAAGTTCCTCATGGTAGACTGATTAGCAACGTTAGATCACCTGGAATACAGGGAGAACTAGCCGTTTGGATACAATGGCACTAATTTAAAACTCAAATATTGCATTAAATTTATATCTAGACTAGTTAAATTACTTGACATAACTACAGACAGCGTCTGAATGATATTTCTAAACTTAAAATCTAATTAATTAAATTGTACAAAACAAAGACAAGAGCAGTTATAGATTCCCAGAGCTTTATAGCATGGAAACAGACCCTTTGGTCCGACTCATCCATGCCAACCAGATATCCTAAATAAATCTAGACCCATTTGCCAGCATTTGACCCATATTCCTCTTAACCATTCTCATGCATATACCTATCCAGATGCCTTTTGAATATTGTAATTGTACCAGCCTCCACCACTTCCTCTGGCAGCTCATTCCATACACGCAACATCAAAGATAGAAGTCAGACAGTGGTGCTGGACGATTGTTTTTCAGACTGGAGGCTTGTGACCAGGAGTGTGCCGCAAGGATTGGTGCTGGGTCCACTGCTTTTCATCATTTATACAAATGATTTGGATGTGAACATAGGAGGTATAGTTAGTAAGTTTGCAGAAGACACCAAAATTGGAGATGTGGACAGTGAAGAGTGTTACCTCAGAACAACGGAATCTTGATCAGATGGGGCAATGGGTCAAGGAGTGGTGATGGAGTTTAATTTTGATAAACGTGAGGTGCTGCATTTTGGAAATGCAAATCAAGGCAGGACTTGTACACGTAATGGTAAAGTCCTGGGGAGTGTTGCTGAACAAAGAGACCTTGGAGTGCAGGTTCACAGTTCCTTGAAAGTGGAGTCATAGGTAGACAGGATAGTGAAGAAGGCATTTTGGTACACTTGCCTTTATTGGTCAGTGCATTGAGCACAGGAGTTGGAAGGTCATGTTGTGGCTCTGCAGGACATTATTTCGACCACTTTTGGAATATTGCGTGCAGTTCTGGTCCCCCTGCTATAGGAAGGATGTTGTGAAACTTGAAAGGATTCAGAAAAGATTTGCAAGGGTTGGAAAGTTTGAGCTATAGGGAGAGGCTGAATAGGCTGGGGCTATTTTCCCTGGAGCATTAGTGGGGTGACATTATAGAGGTTTATAAAATCATGAGGGACACGGATATGGTGAATAGACAAGGTCTTTTGCTTGGGGTGGGGAGTCCAAAACTAGAGGGCATAGGTTTAAGGTGAGAGGGGAAAGATTTAAAAGGACCTAAGGGGCAACTTTTTCATGCAGAGGATGTTGCGTATATGGAATGAGCTGCCAGAGGAAGTGGTGGAGGCTGGCACAATTACAATATTTAAAAGGCATCTGGATGGGTATATGCATGGGAGTGGTTAAGAGGAATATGGGTCAAATGCTGGCAAATGGGTCTAGATTTATTTAGGATATCTGGTTGGCATGGATGAGTCGGACCAAAGGGTCTGTTTCCATGCTATAAAGCTCTGGGAATCTATAACTGCTCTTGTCTTTGTTTTGTACAATTTAATTAATTAGATTTTAAGTTTAGAAATATCATTCAGACGCTGTCTGTAGTTATGTCAAGTAATTTAACTAGTCTAGATATAAATTTAATGCAATATTTGAGTTTTAAATTAGTGCCATTGTTTTAAATGGATGCAAGTTTTATAAAGTAGCAAACAATCACCTATCTGCTCACTTAGTTAAAGCCTTGGATGCTGAACAGATTGAGACCTACTTGTACCATATTTCCTAGTTAGCGTTCATACCTTGTTGCAGTCTGGTGAGATGGTGGTGAAGGAGCCTGGGACATTTGTTGTAAGTAATAATTTAGTGTGTATGACAATGTTAATCTATTTCTTGACTAGTCCCTGAGACAAATATTTCCCAATTTTGGCACAAATCTCCTGATATTAATAGGAGAACTTTGCAGGATCACTTAGGCAGGTTTTGACTTTGTTGTTTTCAGTGCCTAGATTAATGTAGGATGGCCTGTTTGGTTTATTCTTTGAGCGTCTTGCTCATCTGTATCAGGGAGCAGTTAAGAGTCATTCATTGCTGTGGGTCTGTAGTTCAATGTGAGTCACACCAAGTAAGGATGGCAAATATTCCTATGCCAGAAGAGTTTGTACAACAATCTAGATGTTTCTTGGTCATCATTATTGACCCTAGCTTTTCATTACAGTTTTGTTATTTACTTTTAAATTTAGCTGTCCTGGTGGTGGTCAAATTCGTGTCTTCTGAGCAGTAATCTAAGCCACTAAATTGTGCCTTAAGCAACATTGCCATACTGTATACAGTACTGAAGGTGGAAAAAGTGGAGAAGATGATAAAATATTAGTCCCTTTGTATGTAAATTGTGTTTAAAGAAAAGTATAAAAAGTAATTTTGTTTTAAAAAGACAAACAAATGAGCTTTGAGATTAATTAATCGATCTTGGGATTGGGAGGAAAGATGTGATTAACTAGAAATCTGATTATCTTAAAACTGTTTTTTTGTTTTATTTTTTACATAATTGGATTTCACATTGTAAAATTGTTACAGATTCTTACAAATTTGCACTAACAAAACAGCATAATGTTACATTCTAATATTACAAACCATTGTGAACTTATTCCATCTCATGACTCCTTTTCCTAGGCTATACCAGCTGGTGAAAATCCTTTACTCCTTTGGGATCTTGGTAACTTATACAGTCCAGTACTATGTTCCAGCAGAGATCATTCTTCCAACTGTTTCTGCGCAAGTACCTCCAAGATGGAAGCTACTTTGTGATCTTGTGGTCCGAACTCTTCTTGTTTGTCTAACCTGTGAGTAGATTCAAAGAAATTCCATGATTTTCAAAATATACACTGTGAGTTTGCAAGAGTCTGAAACATTGAAAGAATGTTGTCTCCAAAGATTGAATTTTGTAGTTTTATTTTAAGGTTAGGAATACAAATTTATTTAGAACATTAGAAGAATTTCTTTTTTACAGGTGGACTGAAAATTATTTTGTTACAGTAGATGTTGTTGTCATGCCACTGTCTGTTAGCACTTCTCAATATGTTTGTTTCTGTGTAATTTTTGAGTACTCTAAATTCTAAGATTATGCATCACTGTTGGGGAGCTGAATTTATAATTCGTAGAATCCTGACGGTTGTCTGTGCTTCTTAGGTTCATGGCTCTTCATTAGCAGCATGGGAGCATAAATTAGTTAAGAATGTTATGTCAATTGGACTGCAAAGTTATCATCTCGATTAAAATGATAAACTGTATTGAAACAAGAGAATTGGCCACTAATTCAAAGAGGGGAAAAAAGGCAAAAATAATTTTCATTGCATGATTGCATAAAGAATAGGATTAACTGAATATTGCAAGTTATTCTTTAAAAATGAAAAGCAAGAAGCTGTACTATGTGGAGTTCATACAATGATAAATAAGTTGGAACTTGCATGAATTTGAATATAGATAAGTGAGGTATAAGGAGGCTTCTTGGAAAGTAAGTGTCAAAATGGGACAGTGGAGCAATGAGATCTTGGAAAAACCCAATCCACAGAAGTGCCATATTTTTATGCCATAATTTGTGAAAAGGAGGCAGATGTCAGCAAGTGTTGTATTTACCATCTTATTTTTCTTCACCTTTTGTCTGTTTTGCTCACAATGGTTGTCATGAGGTTTGTTAATGTGCAGTGACATTTTATATTGAAATAATAATAACTGATGTACGTATTAACTAATGCAGCCTGCTATCACATTATTTGAGGTGAAGGCTGTTTCTAAGTGGAGGACTTGGTCAATTGTAGATTCCTTTCTGTTTCACTGGTGGCCCTTGATAAGAATAGTGACAAAACTTGCTATTCCTCAGTTGTCACATTTATGAGCAGAATGTTTTAATACAAAGAATGCAAGTTTATAAAGAGATTTCCTGCACTTCTGCAAAGTGGATTTAATATCTGCTAATACTTACATTGGAAAGTTGGATGATTTTGTCTGCATTCTATTCCTTTTCAATTGCGCTACTTTACCTACATTTTCACGCATTGCACTTCGGAATTAATCTGAAAATAACAGAGCATAAAATAAATTCCTATATTGCACACAATTAGATTCAATACACTTAGATTCTGGAGATTTAAGTATTGATGGTAGTGTGAGAACTGTACAGTATCTGCTCATGTGGTAAGTTTTGTTTTATAGTTATGTCTCCTAGATCATATATTATTTTCCCAACTTGTTTGTAAATTAGCCAGCTTAGTTTTCCACCAGATCACAATTGTGCAACCCTAGATATTTAGGAGGGAGTTTAACTACTGATTAGAAAGATCCTAAGCTTCACTTATGGGAAATGCTTTTGATGATGAACCTGAGCGAATGTTGAGTGTAGGTTTGAAAATTACCTCGGGCATAATCTTGAATTGCTACCATGAAACAGCGCATGTTATATATCACATACTGATGGATTCCGAAGTTGATTTCAGATAAACCCTTTTCAGAACAGCAATGAGTTTTCCTACTGCCATTATCTGAGGCTTCTGAGTTTAATTTTCCTAAAAGATATGCAACCAGTTTGATTAATTTTATTTGATATCAGTACAAATATTTCCAAATTCACATTCATACTGACCTATACACAACAAAGTAATCCGTTAATTTAAGTAAACACTGATGAGCAAATGGAAGTGGGCCTTTGCAGTTCATCAACTTTTAAAAATTCTGATTTTTCAACAAGACTTTTGTTACTTATATAAATGTAACCAGTACATTTAGTACAAAAGGATTATTTATGTAGTATTCAGCAGTTAATTGTCTTGAATTATCTGGCTTTCATTTATTTACTATCAGTTGAGTATGAGTGCTGCTTAACAACACACAGGATTATACTTAAGTTAGTTTCAGTGCCTGTAGGAAACAATAACTAACTCCTTTCACACAGAATCATGTCCTGTGTGTCTTTTGCATTGCTGCATAGAAATATGGCTGGCTTCAGTATTTGCATGCTTGAACAAGAAGCTTTGCAAAACTCTAATATTATTGCTGCACTACATGGATGAACTACATTACTACTTTGATATGATTGTATGTGTGTAGTTCTCAATATGCTGTACATGTATACAAGCGTAGGAATCAAAGATGGGAGTATGGCTTTGTCCTTTGCCTAACATTGTGAGAATGAGAAAGTTTAAACCTGATTCAGGTGATGAAGTTCTAAGATTGTTTGTTTATTATTCTGTTGGATTTGATGAATGTCACAAAGTCACATTACTGTGCTGTGTCAGTTTTTTAATAAGATAATAAATTGTTGGATTTATGTATCATTCATACAGAATTATTAACCTGAAGATGTATTTATTCTGTATTTCAAAGAAAAAAAACTGACAACAAAATAGATTAGAGTTTATCATGGTTCTGCATCAGTCATGGTTCACATGATTAGAATTCCTACTCCTGAGTCACAAAGCTGAGAGTTCACGACTCACTTCAGAGACTTGAACACAAAAATCTAACTTTACATTCCACTGCAGTACTGAGAAACTCTGCAGATGAGATCCTGTGTAAGACCCTATTCCCCCTCGAGTGTATGTAAAACATCTCATGACATTGCACTGAAATTGAAAGAAGGTAATTCTAGTATCCTGGTCTAAATTTTAAAAAAAGTAGTTTGTGATATGAGCATCATTGTCAAGGACAGCATTTATTGCCTATCTTTAATTGCCATCATGGTGGTAGTGGGTCACTTTCTTGAACCGCAATCGTTGTAGATATTGCAAAGAAAGCTTCAGATTTATAATCTAGTGACAGTGCAGGAATGGTGATGTAGCTCCAAGCCATGATGATGTGTATCTTGGAGAAGAACTTGTGGGTGGAATAGGAATATCTGAGCCTTCTGCTGCCATTGGGGTCAAGGGTTTGAGAGGTGCTTTTGAAGGAAACATGGTGAATTGCTGCTTCTTCACAATCAAGTGCAGAATAAACAGATTATCTATGCATTGCTACATTGCTGCTCATAAGATTATCCTGAACTAGTCATCTTATTCCAATTTTTATGAGAGGATGGCATGGTGGCTTATTGGTTAGCACTGCTGCGTCATCACACCAGAGACCTGGGTTCAATTCTACCCTCGGGCAACTGTCTGTGCAAACTCCACATATTCTCCCTGTGTCTGCGTGGGATTCCTCTGGGTGCTCCAGTATCTTCCCACAGTGCAAAGATGTGCAGGTTAGGGGACCAGCCATGCTAAATTGCCCATGATGTCCAGGAACGTTTAGGCTAGCTAGATTAGCCATCCAGCCATGGGAAATGCAGGGTTACAGGGTTAGGGTAGAGAAGTGGAAGGAGTGGACTTGAAGGGCCGAATGGCCTGCTTCCACACTGTAGGGATTCTATGATTCTCTGAGAGCTTAACCTTGCACTTAAACTATAATGCCTTTCATGGCACACCTAACCTCTCAAGTTATATTTTCAACCATTTCACAACTGCAAGCAAATCTGGCACCTGTTGCTGCAATTAAAGTTGTACTAAAAAGTTGAGTGACATTATCATTTTGTGTTACAATATCTGATTGCAATCTCAGTCTCCTGCTGGCACTTTAAAAAATTGGCGAAAACCCTAGATAAATGGTGGAAACACTTTTATGTACACAGTTTCTCTGATTTTTGTCAATTTGCTGTCAATGTTGTGATGGGAAATCTGGAAAATACTTGAAGTTTAATTAATTAGTCTTTTGAATGGGATTTTAACTAGTTTAAACAATTGAATATAGACGGAGCTCAAAATCAGCTCCACTGTGTTTAGAACATTCTAGGTGGAATTTGTTCCATTTCTTGATCCTATTAGTTGATTCCTTGAGGAGATTAAACATCATTGATGTTTTATTTATGCTTTCTAAAATGTGTAAATTAAATCTCATTTACTTAATTAATGAAACCATTTTGATTTTGGTATTCCTCAGCCAGAAATGATTCATATTAGTTCAATGAGTTTAATACTCAATCATTTGGACCTAAGACAATAAATGGTAGGATTTGTACTTTGCTTTATCCATTGTCTGTAGAGGTATTTAGCTGTTCAAATTTCTTGACAGCTTCATTTTAAAATTTGGGAGAATGTAGTTTTTTCAGTGCTCTGTAATTCAATTGAAGTTGACATTATAGAAGTCAGTGCAGGAATATACGCCATCTTTCGTACCTTTTGTTCCACTGATAATTGTAGTATTTGGCTCTTGAGTTTATGTACCACCAATTCAGAATCTGTTTCATTTATTAACTTGAGTTGGAACAGATTTCAAGCCTAGTTTTGGCTGAATTTATTATACCTCCCGGATATCTCTACCTGTCTTGTTGGTGGTCATACTCTTCTGTCCCTGACCAGTGACCAAATTCGAGGTAATTGCTTGAAGCAGTTGACTGCCTCCTGAAACAGTGTCCAAGTAACTTTCCCTCTCCTTGATGTGTCACTGTGTTCGAAACTCAGACTTCAGTTCATCAACTCTAAGCCAGAGTTCCTTGAGCAACTAATGCTTGCGACAGATGTGGTCACTATGAGCCACAATAGGGTCCATCAGCTTCCACATACATCACGTGGCCCAGCATCTCTATTTTAATTACTTTGTTATTAATTAGATTTTAAAAAATTTTGTACTCTTTTTTTCATAGTGGTAAGTCACTGCTTTTAGCAACTGTTCAAGGAAAGATTAACTGGTTTTCTTCAGGTTTAAATTGGCTTATTGTAGATAGTGGAGAGAGACAGCTCTTGAGCTTGATCACTTCCCTGTTTTTTGTTACCAGCCCCAAGCTGCTCAGTTACCTGAGAAAAACTCAAATGATTGTTGGCAGGCAGAAAGCCTTTGTTATCGATAACTGATCACTAGTCCACAAATCAACGAATTCTTTTTGTCAATCAAAGTAATTTTTTGGAGTTTTTGAATGGTACTTTTTTTTTATTTTGACAGTTTTATGAGCACCTCAAAGTTGTTTTGGGGTAACAAGTTTTGTACATTGGCAAAAATGTTGATTGGACATGGGGGGGGATATGAGGGCTAGCATGGCCTGGGTTAACACTTGAGGTATGGTGGGGTGAGAAGAATGAGTGCAAATGTACCGAACACTTATGTACAGAACATGGTCAATTTCCTAGTGAATGGATGGAGGCCTTCTAACCAGTCTAGGGTTTCCTCTCATGCAGCAAACCAGGCTCCAGTTTTTCCCCACCTATGACGAAGATAGAATAGGTGGGCATTGCTAGACGAGAGGTGGGATCATACAGTCAGAAAATGGCTTAATTCATGATTATTCAAGGATAAAAATCCAGGCCAAAGAGTCTGCAAAGGGATATAGATAGGTTAATTGTTTAATTGAATTGGCTTTATTGAATTAGGTGTGCTGTACATTAGTACAGTGAAAAGTTTACAAATTGCCACTTATGGTGCCATCTTAGGTACAAAAGTACCTAGGCACAGATCCTTGAGTACAAATTTTTAGGGGGAAAAAAAAAAGAAAAATGAAGAATTAATAAGTCCAGTATTGCACACCTTCAAAAGTACAAAATCATAGTGATAAGTTAGAAAAATAAAGAAATAAAATAAGACAATAATATTAATATAATAAAGAAAAAAAGAAATTTAAAAAAAATAGGATTCCCAGGCTGTCACCGAAGCCGCCAAAAAGGACTCGGGCCAGACCAGACCAACCATGCCACCATGAAGAAGCTGCAGAAACCTCAAGGAAACCCGGCCCACTGGAATCCCAGACTCGTACCCAGCTCACTTTCAGATGCCACCAAAGCAGCCTATTTGAAGGACCCACCAGGATGCAGCCACAAGGAACTGCCGGATCCACACTGCATTCTCCACTGCAGCAGCCTCACAGAACCTCCTTCCTCACCCGAAGCCACCAAAAGAAGAGAAGATGAACGTGACGTTGAGTCGGCTGTAAGACTGTCTCGACAATACCGAAGCTGCTGGGAAAGTGAATTTGCCTCCAACGTTGCTGCCAAGAGTCTGCGCTGCTGGGCCCACGTGAGTCAATGCTGCTGTGCCTACTATATGCCACGACCCAGCTCTTCACCAAGAGGTAAGTAAACTAAAATAAAAGAGAAAAAAAAATGAGGAGAGGAAAAAAATAAAGGAAATGTGGATAGAGCAGATGAGCACTGGGCTCAGGAGCCCTGCTCCATCACCATTTTACTGGAAGATAGGCAAAAATTTGGCAGTTGAACTATAGTGTGTGCAAATGTGAGGTTATCCATATTGGCACTTTGGCAACAGAAAAGTTGAATGTTACTTAGGTAGAGTGGGACTGCAGAATACTGTAGTACAGAAGGAATTGGTTGGCCTTGTACATGAATCGTGAAACATTAGCATACAGGTTGTGCATGCAATGAGGAAAGTAAATAGATTGTTGGCCTTTGTTATAATGGGATGGAGTATGCAAGTTGGAAAATTTTGCTGCAACTGTACAGGGAATTAGTGTCTAAAACGAGGGGGCATGCATTTAAAGTGAGAAGGGGAAAGTCCAGAGGAGATGTGAGGGGTAGGTTTTTTACACAGTGGTAGGAGTCTGGAATGTGCAGCCAGATGTGGTGGTGGAGGCAGATATGATAGGAGCATTTAAGGGACTTCTAGATAAGCATATGAATATACAAGGAATGGAGGGATATGGACCAAGGGCAGGCAGAAGGGATTAGTTTAATTTGGTGTCATGTTCAGCACAACATTGTGCCTTATGAGGAAAGGTTAAGCTTATCTTCATTGAAGTTCAAAGAATGAGAGGTGATCTAATTGGAACATGTAATGTTCTGAGGGGCCTTGAAGGTAGATGCTGAGAAGACATTTCCTTTTGTGGGGCATTCTAAAGCTGGGGGCACAGATTTAAAGTAATTATTTTTCTACTTAAATAGAAATAGGGAAGAATTACCTACAAGAGTCTTATATTCTTAGAATTTTTGGAATTCCCTACTCCAGAGAGCAATGGAGACTCAATCATGAAATATATTCAAGTCTGAGTAAGACTGATTGATTTTTAAATTACAAGGCAGTCAAGGGTTATAGGGGAGGGCAGGAGAGTGAAGTTATATCAGTAATCAAATAAGCCATGACTATACACTGTGAAGATGGAGAGAGGAGAATAATTTCTGAAAGGATAGCTGTCAATTTTGATGCAAGCTATATTAACAATGTATCTCTAATTTTCCTAAAACTATTCACCTATTTTAAACAGCAGTTTTTTTGAGGTCAGCAGAGTGCACAATCTAAGAAAGAGCATAGAAACACTGAGAAGCTAATAAGATTATCAGTAATAGTTATGCTAGCTTAGGATAGACCAGCGATTTTTAACACCTTGGTATCATAGAACATAAGATGAAAATAGGATATTTGGCCCCTTACCACCCCCTCTACCCTCGTCTCCATATGTCTCTATTTTGTTGCTTTTGTGTCTGCTCCTTGACATCTCTGGCCTTTTCGACCCCTCCATTCTCTCACTTCTCTCATTCCTCATATCATATACCCTTCCTCCACTTCTTGCTTCTCTCAATTTTCTCCAGTGCACACTTCCTTCTGCTAGAATAGTAGAAATATACAGTATGAAAAGAGATCATTCAGCCCAGTAACTAACAAGTAGACATCTCGCTTGCCAGCTCTGAGCCTGTAGCTTTAGGATTCACAGCATTTAAACTGCATATTCAAGTACTTTAAAATGTTAATTGGGGTTTTGTCTCTACCACCCTGTCAGGTAGTGTATTCCAGATTCTCTCAACTCTCTGAATGAAAATATATTCCTTTGAATACCCTCAAACCTCTCAATTCTTAAATCTATGCACCTGGTTATGAGCTCTTTCACCAAATATTCCTATCCACTTTACCTCAAGACTTCATTAATTTTTACACTTTAATCAGGTTTCTCCTCTACACCCTTCCTTTATTTCAAAGAGAACACCCCTAGACTATCCAATCCTAACATTTTCCAGTCAACCTCCTTGTAAATTTTCTCTGTCATCTCTGGTGTAATCACTTTTATCCCATAGTGCGCGGACCAGACCTGCATGCTGCATTCCAGATCTTGACCAACCAGTGTTTTTAAACATTTCAGCAGTACTTCTCTGTTCTTGTATTCCATGCCTCGACTCAAATTGAAATATCCCATTGGCCTTTTTGATTGCATCATGTACCAGTTCATCCACCTTTAGGAATATCTGGATATGCACTCCAATGCCCTATGTTTTTATACACCGCTCAGTATCCTTTAATTAGTTGTGTTTTTCCCTTGTTAGCCTTTCCCGACTGCATTAGCTCACGCTTTTTCAGGTTGAACATCATTTGCCATTGTTTTGACCAACTTGACAACCTATTATTTTCCTGGAGTCGAAAACATTCTTCTTTATCGATCACATGGCCAATTATATATCATATAAAAGGATTTTAATCACTGTATTAATATCCAAACTAGTAAAATTTATACTACAAAAAGCAGGGCAGTAGCCCGGAGCTTTACAGAACCTCACTGGAAATGGGATTACAGTCATAAGCATACTCCTTGACACTTTACTCCCTGTCTTTGAGCTAATTTTGAATCTAACTTGCTACTTGTCTGTAGCTACTCTAAATCTAATTGACTGATAGTAATACCACCAGAGTTCCCCAACTGGTATCCCTCCATCTGCCCAGCTTCATTCTATGACAATAAGCCCAGAATCACCCTCTCTCTTGTTGGATTTGCTGCATATGTATTGACTAGAAAAAGGATTCTCCTGAATGTATGCTAAGAATTTTGCTCTCTCTCTCTATCTTTCACACTACTTATATCAAAATTATTATTAACTTATTGAAATTTCCACTATAACTGCCCTATTGCTTTTTCACTGATGAGGGATTTGCATAGATTTGCTCTTTGTCATCCTCCGAACGTTTGGGGATCTATCGTCACTCCTAGTAGTGCTATTTTGTGAGTTATTTGTTTTTCAGTTAGACACATGTAACCTTTATTTGATCTTTCAACTGTTTTAACCTTCCTCACAGCTATAATTGTTTCTTTAGTCATTGCGCACCTCATCTATTTTTAATCATTGATTCATACAGTACAGAAGAGGCCCTCCAATTCTTCCCGTCTGCGCTGACAAAACTACTCAAAATCAACACTAGTCCCACTTTCTAGCACTTGGCCCATAGCCTTGAATGTTATGATATTTTAAGTGCTCATCTAACTAGTTTTTAAAGATTGTGAGGTTTCCTGCCTCAACTACAGTCCCAGCCGGTGCATTCTAGATTCCCACCACTCTCTAGGTGAAAAAGAATTTCCTCCTATCCCTCTCAGTCTCCTGCCTTTCGCCTTAAAATTATACCCCTTTTTTGTTAGTAATGTGTCACCACCTCTTTTATTTCCCTGAGAGTACTGAAATTAAGGAGGTTTACTTGCCTTTCCTGGTCAGTCTTGAGACGTCACAGTCATAGCTATAGTTATGCTCCCGTTTGGCAGTCTGTGCTCTTTGCATATCTGTCTTATTCCCTGGACTACTTACATTGAAGTATGCTCCATCTAGAACTTTAAAACTCCCTTGTTTATTTTCAAGCCTTTGTTTCTCAGTTTTCCAAGCACACTTAGTGATTTTCTGCCTATTCCAATTTCCTTCTCTCATTTCTGAGTCTGCCGTGAGTTTCTCATCTCCCTGAACTCTGTACCAGCCAGTTAATACTCTTCATGTCACATTTGACCTCAAGATTAGCTTTCAACCACACTTACTTGTTGTCACAAAGACCACTTTTCTCCACCTGACCATGCCCATGTCTCAATTTATTTGATGCTGAAATGCTCATCCATGCCTTTGATACCTCTTGGATTGATTATTCCAATGCACTTCTGGCTGACCTTTTGCATTCTGCCATTCGTAAACTTGAGATCATCCAAAATGCTGTAGTTTGATTCTTTTCAATGCAAGACTGTGTTACATTTACATGATTCTTTTCTACTATACCATATGTTTCTAAACAAAATTAACCCAAGGACTACTTGTAATGACACATCTTAACACAATTCACAGTTGTCCAGAGCTACCCAGTGGAGCTGTTTCCTTCCAACAACGGTGTTCTGGCAAATATATCTATTTGTTTCTTTAAACATTTTGAATAAGTGCTGAGAGGGTGGTTCCATTTTGAGCTGTGCTTCCCTTCTTTATATTAGTGCAATTGAACTTTTTCAGCACTGTCGGGCTTTCTTTTGGCCCTCTAATGCCAGAGCTCATCCTTTATTGGGCACTATCTTCTGGCCATTAATTGTCCAATCCTACAAAAATCTTGTTCGTTGACTATTTTTGTCGTAGCAATGGGTTGGGACCCAGAATTGATCCCAATTGGAGTCTTGACCTTAAAACTGAAATTCAGCCCAAAGTCTGCATAACAGCCTAAACACTGGTCATTTGCAAAAGTTTTTTTTAAATCAGAGTGACTGAATCATATATATTTACCTTTTCCTGCACTGAATACTTCAGCTAAATGCTGTTACTGCATGTCTGTCTTTGCTAACAATAGACAATGTCTTTTGAATGCTGTAATGCACCTTCACATTAAGACTTACAGTCTCCAACATAAAAATGTATTTAAAAAAGAAGTTTTGAAAGGTTTATCTCATGACAGCTACATGTCTGGAAGGCTATAACCCAAAATTAAAGTGTGATGGTTTGAAATGTCATTTGTTAGATTAAAGCATTGTAACTTCCTCCTATGAAATAGTTATTTCTATATCCAATCAGATAGTTGCTTATGAAATCAGATTTTCACAAGAGCTTTTGATCTTTCTTTGATTACATTTAAGCTTGACTGGTTATAAAACTTTGTAAAATAAAGTATTCAAGTTACTTTTAGGCATGCCACCAGTGAGATGCAGTTTTATTACAGATCTCTTAGTCCATTTTATTCTACAAATATGCATTTATTATTATCAGTTCCTATTTCTGCTCATTTTTTAATACATAGTACATGTGAGCAAGCACATGACACAATGCAAATTTCATTGATGGTTTCTAACAGCCTGGATTCCTTTACTTGCTTTGAACAGGTGCTTTAATCAAATAGTGATTATTAATGTACTGAGTTGAAACTTGGCCTTAAATTTTTAAAGCAGAATTTAAAAATAGAAAGGTAAAAAGCATGAGTGGATATTGTAATAAAAATGGCAGCTCCAAAATGCATTACCATACAGTTCCTATTCCATTTCATTGCAACAGAGACCCTACCAGAGACAAAGGAACCCTGAGGAAAATGAAAGACCTCCATCTCCCATGGCAGTAAAAAGGTAGCATTTCAACAAGCCTCTGAGACAGATGTTATTGAAATAACTCCACAAAGGCCAGTATCCCGTCAGCAAGTAATCCTTTATTTACATGTGCATATTACATGATAGGTCTGAGCAAGCTCAGTCAGTAACTTCTAGAGTGAGCAGAACACCTGACACTCCTGTTTATATCTGTCAGCCTGGATCAGGTTAATAGCCCCAATCAGGGAACTCTTATTCTATGAGATCCACCTAGCTACCTCGTTCTAATCACTAGTTATTGCCAAATCTAATCACTTGGGTCATTGGACAATGGCTAAGTTAACTTTGCAGATGTGAGTTAATAAAGCTAACTTTTAAAATGCACAAACAATAGCCTTATTTTGATGCCCCCTCACCTCCATCCCTGACAGTACAGAGACAAATCATGTGACCAATTCAACTTTTTTGTGTTTTTTTTTGAAGCATGTTTGAAAAATATCAGGAGGAAGGGACCATGTTGGTTCTTCCTCTCACTCTCCATCAGAAAGACAGTGTCCCATCTGCTAAATTTGACGTATCTCCATTATCGCAGCAGCCATTGAACTTTTATGAAAGACTTTAATTTCACAGCAGTTTCTCTAGACAAGATAAGGTAACATCTACAACTTTAAACTATCCTACCCTCAGCGCTGAGAGCTAGACCTTGGATTCAACTATAGCCAGACACTGGTTTCTATTTTGCTTGTTAACTTTAGGAATGCTTTGGGGCATATGTGTACATTGAGGTTTATCCTAATTCAGTCTTAATATTGTTTCTGTAAGTATTTTCTATCATTGTACGTGAATATTTTCTTTGTCAGATGACAGTATAAGGTACTAGCAGTGTGATTTTTTTTTTAGCATCACCGTCAGATCAATATTTGCATGCAAACAATTTTTGTCTTATTGTGCAAATGGATTGGGATTTAGCTATTTCAGTGAAAATACTTCAGTTCTATAAATAAAGATTCCTTTTTTCAGTGTTTCATGGGATATGGATGTCGCTGGCAAAGCAAACATTTGTTGCCAACCATAATTTCCACGAATGACGTGCGAGATCATTTCAGCTGACAGTTAAAAGTCAACCAAGTTGTTGTGGTATGGGTTGGGATGGTAGATATTCTACTCTGAAGGACATTGGAGAACCAGATGGGTCTTTATGACATTTGATAATAGCTTCATGAGCTTCCATTTCTGTGGTTCAGAGGTAACTTACTACATCCAGCTTGCTCCTGACAGACAAGGCTGAGGCCTTCAGAAGTTAGCACTGAATTTGAATTGAAGGAAATGGAGGACTTTCTATAATCTTCAGCCATTACTACAGGTTCTGACAGTCTACTTACCATGCAATGTCCCAAAAATCAGTAGTAAGTGGTGTGTCTTCCTGGGTTGGGTTTATTTGCTCAATTTCCTTGTTGTCTTTAATATTGTGGACCTGTAAGAAAAGGGTAATCCAAGTTGGAACTGGGAGACATGAGCAGGAAGTGAAAGAGACATAAAGATCTGGTTAATGCTGCATTCAAAAATCTTGCTGTAAGATTATTTATTCACTCTCTTACTATTCTGCCCAAATATGCACAAGATTGTGAAGTGAAATATAACCTATAATCTATATCTGTTAAGCAACTACTAGTTCATGTTTATTTTTAAAAATATCAAATCAGTTTGGCATAGGAATGCATATTTTCTGTAATTTTTTTTAGACTGGGTGATTAAATGACCTGCTTTCTCCTTTTCTGCATGTGACTGCCAAGGCCTACCAAAATTCTGACTTCTCTGTTTATAGATAATTTCTGTGTATGTTGTGTATTCTAAACATGCTAGTATCATATCCACCAAGGGAATTTTCAGTGTGTTCAGCACACTGGGAATTTGTTATAGTTTATTATTGTTCATTTTGCCCCTTTTTTTAGTTTTCAATATTCCAATTTCTTTTTTATAAAAGCAGCAAAACTTTAGTTTTAAAACTAGATCAAAGACTGGGTTTATAGCATTACTCTTGAATGAATGATGAATGATTTATTTGTTGTCACTTTTTTACAGAGAATAATATATTAAAATACTGAGAAGCTTCAACAGTCACCACAATCATGTGTCACTTTGAATAGTTTAGGCATAAAAAAGATTTTTAAAAAATAACCGAAAGTGAATAATTTAGGCATAAAGAGGATAAAAGATATAACTTCAAGAGAGCCCTGAGCTGGCTCACCAACAACACCTACGCCACCAGCCCTCCTCCACCACCTCGCCGACAAAGCTGGGTCCCATGCTGAACCCACACTCGCTCCGCAACCAAGAGAACCCGGCTCTGTTACCATCTTGATGGCGCCAGGAGACCCAGCTCTGAGCGCTCAACACTGCCACTATTGCAGCCGCTGCCTTGCTAATGCCAGGAGTCCCTGCTCTGGGCATACTGCAACCAAGAATCCCTGCCAGACCAAGCTCCCGCCACTATCTCACCGAGAGTCCTGCTCCAACTGCCCTCGTCTGAGATGCCACTTTGCTGGTGCTGCTATCTTGAAAAGCCCGCTGCCACTGCTGTAAATGATTGCTGGAGGACTTTGCTGTCGCTGACACTGCAGCTGCAGACACCAGGAGGATGACCCTGCTGCCACTGCCACCACCTCCAGTCGCTGTGACGAACCTTATTTGCCGGTAACTGTTGCTGTAAGTTATTCGGTTATTAGATAAAATACAAAAACAAGGATTATAAGTAGATACGGATAAAAGACACTTGTAAAGATGCAAATCAGTTAATTATCGTTGCAGGCCTGGCTTGCTTGAAGATTTGAGAGAAGAAATGAGAGGGATTCAAAGATTTCGGAGGTTGTGGCACTTGCACATTGCCTGAATTATTTCAGCAAAGCCGTGATTGGTTCCTGAAGGAACTCTTTCTTTTAAGTTGAGATCTGTCTTCGATGAGGATATTGACTTCCAAGTGATTTAAAAAATTTAGATGGAGGTTCACATCTTTATACCATATTATAATATCAAAATTCAGTTGGCTGCTACAGTGAATCATTGTCCTAAAAAGCAAAGTCAGTTCTTCTGCAATTCTTTTGAATGGGGTTTATTTCAATCTCCAGCTTGTTATTTCAAAAGCCTTGAATTCTCACATATTTAAAATCTGGAGTGCTGCCCAAAGGGGTAATTGAATTTAAATGGTTCCTTTTGTGATTGCTATTGAGGTAACATTTCAATCTGTCTATGTTTGGGTGGCAGTGAATGAACAGAGGTAATGATATTACTACTGGCAGTTGTGTTTATATAATGTATTCATTAATCTATTCTTCTTCTGAAGTGATATCAGACTCAAAACATTGACTTTGACTTTGTTTTGCTCTCCACAGGTGCTGATGGACTTGCTGAGTTTCTCCAGCATTTTCTGTTTTTTATTCTACATATGTTGATTGCATTTATTAGATACTCGTGTGAGTTTCATCAAGAGTTTTATGCCAGTAAATTAGTTATAATAGTGCATTACTGTGCCTGGGATCCTGTCACAATGTAACATGAAGAACTTCTGGATATGTTTCAAATTTTATTGAAATGAAAAACTTTGTTGTAGTTAGTATTCACAATGTCAAGGTGGTAGCCTGGCTTCTGTAGTAACATTGTCACCTGAGTCAGAAAGTTCAAGTACCAGCCCAGAGTCTGTAATGTAGGTTTCACAAAGGCCCGAAGGCCTGTCTTTTGCATTAGACACTAAAATGAGGTTCACTGTTCCTTTTACAGGCAGCAGTTATTTGAAGATAAGTAAATGCGCTCTCCATTTGGGGCAAATTTATCCCTCAACCAACATCACTAAAACATTATTTGGCCAAATATATCTCATTGCTGTTTGCAGAATCTTTTGCATGCAAATTAACTTTTTAATTAACTTAGGTGACTGTGAATCACTTTGAAATTTCCCAGGTTATGAATGGCACTACATAAAGTCATGAATGTCTCATTCTATCATTCTTTCAGGAAGTATCACTAGTGATACACATTTAAATTGATTAAAGTGGTGCATAAACATCTTCAGTGTCATTTGTGTATATTTCTCGAACTGTAGCCTGGGGTGTAATGTGAGAATTTACCTTCACTATATCTAGCCTTAATAATTGGGCATCTTTCTGGATAGGAGAGCTGACTGGCATATTGTGGAGGGGCATAGGTCAGCAATGTAACAACCTTTTGATCAGCTGAAGCCATAGACAATTTCCCTACCACAACTTGTACCTCTGCTGCTTGATCTGTTCCAGCAGGACCTCTAATGTTATGAAAATTAACAGTAAAATATTACTGAAGGAGACCTTGCCATTCTGTTGTTTTTCCTCCTCTTTAACTATCCCATCCCCTTGACCTGTTAAATCTGCCGCAGTCCGTTAAATCTAGCAGCATAAAGTTTTCTGCCATCCTTGGATCGCGCAAGGACTTTATTAGTGCAGTGCCAATGACCATTACTAAATTAGCTGGCTCTGAAAAAGGGGATAAGGTAAATGGTTTCCACACTGGCTGAACAGAATTCTTTTCATTCTTTACTGTTCATTCCCAAACCATGGCCATTCTTTCACCAATGCAACAGTAGTTGAATAGAAGATTGTGTCCTCTGGTTTTCTGTGAGGTGACTGACTTGTGCAGTAGTTGTGCTTTTTGAAAAGTCATAGGGTTTTTCATGTAGCTACACTATGACATACCTGCATCTGTGACGCAGTACCTGGAACTGCAGTTTTCACAAGTCTGCGAAAGTCAGAGGAAATTAGATGGTTTCTATGAGCTAAGTGCTCAACTGTATTTATAACATTATAATTTAATAAAGGGAACTTTTTTTATTCCTTCATGGGATGAGGATGACGTTGGCTAAGCCAGCACTTATTGCCTATCCCTATTTGTGCAAAGGGCAGTTGAAGAGCCATCTGCATGGCTGTAGGTCAGGAGCCACATGAAGGCCAGACCAGGTCAGGTGGGCAGTTTCTTTTGGTGAAGGATATTAGTGAACCCGATGGGTTTTTCCAACAATTGATGATGGATTCATGAAGACTCTCAATTTCAGCTTTTTACGGAATTCTGATTCTACCATCTGCCATAGCGGGATTCAAATGTAGGTCACCAGTTCTTTACCTTGGGTCTCTGAATTAATAGTCCAGCAATGATATCACCAGGCCATCACCTCACCTATACTATTAGTATATAAAATATCTGTACACTTTTTTTCTGCCCTTTTTAAGGCTTTCAGTTGAGTGGAGTATTTAATGATGTTGTGTTCCTTTTGTATAATGTCAGCTTAGCTTTTGATTGTAGTGATTGAGAGGACACATTTTTTGAAAATGTAATTAAATTCTGAATCTAAATTTGCAATATGTGGATTGTATTATTTGTTTCTAATTTATATTTTGTTTTCCAAAGCTCAGTGGATTATAGGAATGTAGCACCTCCAAAATGAAATGGTTCAGTTAGGTTAACAAATGATACTTCACAGTATGCTGTCAAGGGCCTTAAGTGTTAGCTACTTTTCACAGTCAGTGCATGACTTCACAAGCTATAGTTACGCTTCAGATTTCAATTATATCAGTTTTAACATGTCATACCCAGGCTTTAACTATTATATAATTTAAAAGACTTACAGGCTCTAAATTGCAAGCATCTGCAACAGTTAGCTTACCTTGAAATTATTCATGCTTAAAACTTTGAAGAATTTGTTGCATCAACAAATTTGCAATGGTGAATGATTTTTTTTTTCTCTCTTGCATAGTCAGCTCAAACTTGAAAGCTGTTCATTTTTTGAGCCTGTGGTCATTAATATGTTAAGCAGCTCAAAGACATTTTCCTTTAATAAAGAACTTGAGTTCAATTCCCGTATAATTTGAAATCACTTCTAAAATGTTTTGAAGAAGTCAAATTCAATGCTGCAACTGCTATTTCTTCTTAATCATGGATAAGTGCATACTTTGAGAAGACCTTTCTTCTGGAGAAGAAACATGTGCTAGCCCTTACAGATACCTGGCCACAAGCTAGCTATAATTGGGAGGTAAAATTCCAGGCTACAGAATCTTAGAAAAAATAGCAAGGTTGGCAAAGGAAGAAGAACAATCTTGTCAGAAAGACAATGAAAATAGTAGAAAGAATGCATTTCGGTAAAGGTGATCAGACATTTTTAATGTATGGATTTGTCCCTGCTTTATCAGTTTTGTGCCTCCTTTGTTACAAGGAGGCTGTGGCAGACTAGACATGAAGTGACATCTATCCCTTCATGTATTACCTTTAATATCCAGGTGTAACTGCGGAGTTTGCCTTCAAATTCCATGCTGCCATCATTGGCCAGACAGTTGGATGCTCAAACAATGTTATCAATGTGTGGAGCATTCAGGAGGAACTGAGTGGACATCTAGCTCCGTTGGCTGGATGGCTGATTTGTAATGCAGAGTGACTGTAAGAACATGGGCTGTGGTTACCATGAAGGACCCTCTTTCTCAACCTCTCCCTTCGCTTGAGGCATAGTACCCCTCGGGAATAAGCCTCCACCAGTCATCTCTCATTAATAATCAAAGCCTATCATATAGGAAGACAATAATGACTTTAATTTTCCCTTTTACTTGAGGAGGGATGCACTTGCATTGAAGGCAGTTCATAAGAGGTTCATTCCAGAGATGATGAATGTGCCTGATGAAGAGAGCTTGAACAGTTGAGGCCTATACTCTCCAGAGTTTAGAAGAATGAGAGAAGATCTAATTGAGGTATATAAAATGTTAAAGGGATTGATAAAGAAGATGTAGAGTTGATGTTTCTCCTTTTCGGGAATCTAGACTGAGAGATCATATTTTAAGGATAAAGAATAGCAGATTTAAAACAGATGAGGAGGAATTATTTTTCTCAAAGGGTCATGAATCTGTGGAATTCACTACTGCAGAGTGAGGTGGTTGCTGGGATACTGATACATTTTAATAGGAGAGATAAACAGACTTTTAAGTAGTAATTGATTGAAAGGTTATGGAGCGTGGGCAGGAAAGTAGAGTTGAGGCTTAGATGAGATCAGCTATGAGCATATTGAAAAATGGAGCAAACTTGAGAGGCTGAATTTTCCTGTTCCTAGTTCTTATGATTTTTATGTAGGAATCCTACCACAGCAGAAGATGAAATTTGTCATAAAAACTAATCTGCTTCTCTAATATCGTTTGAGGAAGACATATGCTGTCCTGAAGCAACACTTCACCTGCATTTCCAAGAATCTAGTCTACTGCATTCGCTGCTGACAATGTGGTCTCCTCTACACTGGGGAAATGAAGCGTAGACTTGGCGACCGCTTCGCAGAACATCTACGTTCTGCTCGCAAAAAAGACCCTGAACTATCTGTTGCCTGCCACTTCAATGCACCACCTTGCTCCCTGGCCAACATCTCTGTCTCCAGCTTGCTACAGTGTTCCAGTGAAGCCCGACATAAGCTGGAGGAACAACACCTCATTTTCCGCTTGGGGACCCTACAGCCCTCCGGACTCCATATTGAGTTCAATAATTTTAGGGCCTAAACTCTCCCATGTCCCAGCACCCCACCCCACACACCAGGCCTCGCTACCACACAGCCTGCCACTACACACCCCCTGTTGTTAGTCACTAACAGTCCCCATTAACAACCATTCACCCTCCCAGCCTGATTGTTAGCAACTCCTTTGTCTGTCCAACTGTCTTCCTCTCTCTTTTTGGGCTCTATCCTGTCATTTACTCCCTACCCCACCACCTCCCTATTTTCTGCATATAAACTGATGTTTTTCCAGCCACCATCAGTTCTGAGGAAGAGTCACCAGACCCAAAACGTTAACTGTTTTCTCCTCCACAGATGCTGCCAGACCTGCTGAGCTTTTCCAGCAACTTTGTTTTTGTTCCTGATTTACAGCAAACGCAGTTCTTTTGGTTTTTATATGCTGTCCTTACCTGGGCTAGCCTATATGTGACTCCAGATTCACAGCAATGGGGTTGAGTCTTACCCAAGTCTTCCTAAGTCTGAAGTGGCCCGGTAAGCCACTCAGAGTGGAATTAAATCAGGCCACCTGCTACCAACGCAGGCACCAGAAATGATGAGAGCAAGCTTAGCCCTGTCCACACTGCAAAATCTTCCTCACTAACAACTGGTAGCTAGTGTCAAAATTAGGAGAACTGAATCTAAAAAGTCTGATCAAGCAATAGCCTAACATAGTAATACTCACTAAATTGTACCCTAGAGATCATATCCCAGATAACACTAACACCATCTCCGAGTATGTCCTCTTCCACTAGCAAGGCAGATCCAGCAGAGGAGGTAACATAGTGATGTACAATCAGTACGAAATTACACTGGGGTCCCCAAAATTGACTTTGGACCGTATGAAGTCTTGTGGCAACAGATCAGACATTGACTAACCTGAACCCTATTGATTAGTTTCCAATGAGAGTCGGAGTCTAGGGGTGATTTCAGGAAACCTTTATTGCGGCTTTGTTTTCAGTAGAGCTTCATTTCTCCAGAGCAATAAGGCACACCAAAAAGTTTCAGAATGTCTTAGCTTATACAGTTTAAACTTAGAGTGCACACGCCCCTCCTCCCCACCCCTCCCTGCTTACTGTTGGTCAGCAGCGCTGAGTTATCCCATCGTAATTGGATCTCTGGTACAGCATCTTGTACAGTTCAAGCTTGCCTCAGTAAGTTACTTGCTGTCTCCATATCGGGCAACCACCTAGAAACCGATATTCATTTCAAGCCCACCGACTCCCACAGCTACCTAGAATACTCCTCCTCCCACCCACCTTCCTGCAAAAATGCTATCCCCTATTCCCAATTCCTTCGCCTCTGCCGCATCTGCTCCCAGGATGAGGCATTCCACTCCCGTACATCTCAGTTGTCCTCGTTTTTCAAGGACCGTAACTTCCCCCCCCTCAGTGGTCGAGAACGCCCTCAACCATGTCTCCCGCACCTCATCCCTCACACCCCGTCCACGC